>NC_051314.1:136624427-136926093 GCF_015220235.1 Choloepus didactylus
CCCCAAATAGTGCGTACAGTGGTGGCAATTACTTCCCACTGGAGTGCACTGCTAACTACTCCTCAAGTCTGAACCCTGAAGAACGATCATCTGGGAGTGTTCTTGCCACTTGTTATGACTGATTCTCCTCTTCTTGATTTGGTCGAGCCAAACTAGTGACCTTAAACACACAGGGCAACTTAATGAAGCACCTCTTTTATTTTCCAAGAACACTCCTTGTCTGTTACATATTTTATTCTCCTCTCCTCTTATTCAGTGAAGACATTCACTAGTTCTGAATCTATAGCAGGGACATATATATCTATATATATCTGTCATCTCTTATTTCACTGGTTACAAAATTATTTAGTAGCTTTCAAAAATAAAATTTCTTTTATAATTCAACTACATATCAAACAAATGAAAACCACTACTACGATTTCAGTATTTGACAATAATCCTGATCACAGCAGCTTACTCATTAACAAAGGGCTCAATTGCCCCACTCTGTAACTCCCTTATTTCATAAAACAACAAAATATAGCAAAGGAAGCTTTGCCTACAGATGGAGTGAGCCAAAAGGGAAAATCAAAACGAGTGGCTCCGAGCTGACATGGCCTTCCCACACTTTGCATTGCAGTGTGGTTTTGGTATATGCCCCACTGCTGGACCACTACCTGCATTTTATGGATAAGTTAACAAACCTCTCTGGACCTTGATTTCCTTACATGTAAAATGAAAGCACTGGGACCAACTAGCATAGGTTTCCTTCAGGACTAAAATCCTCTACTTCCTATACGTCTCACTTGAATTTGGTCCATAAGCATAACAGTTATGAAAACTGCCAAGAAACCACATAATCCACAGAACTCACAGAAAATGACACCTGCTGTGGATGGCATGTGCATGGTCTAATCAGACTCTTGACTGGGGCTGGTTGATGAGAACCTGCAATAACATCCGTCTCCAATTCTACAGGGACCACACTCTTGGAAGGGCATGTGCGAATTACTGCTGAATGAACACTGCTTCACGGTTATCTCCAGGTACTGAGTACAAATGACAAAGCAGTTGTTCACACCCTAAAATCCCAAGTGGGCGTGCCAAATCTGTTTTCTCAGAAGTACGACTCTGGAACCAGAACTGCATTTACTAAATGTGCCTGAAGATGTGGCATGTTTTAAGAGCCTAGGTTGGGTGACCGCTGCTCCTTACTGCTTTCAGTTCCACCTAAATATTGTTTTATCATCCTCTCCTTAACGCTGTAGTTTAACCATTAAGCAATATCCATTGCCAGTTGACCCAAGGGATCCTAGGATTTGAAGTTCTAAAATACCAGATCCAGAAAAAATCTGTGGATGCATTTCCTCAGTTGTGTTTAATTTGAGGTGTACTACCCTAGTTCTTCTCCCCCATTCCCACATCCTGGAAGTAGGAGACGTCAGTTTAAAGGTAAAAGTTCAAGGCCAAGTTGAACCCTCAGTTAATGCCTCTTTTATTTGGGGACATCTGCTGATGAGCAGCTTGCTTCAGCAAATCACTCCCCTGGCCCGATACAATGAGATGTGGAAACAAGTTCTTCGAGAGCACTAGGAGGCACCTGCCCAGGTCTCCTGCGTGAGTCAGTGTTTGTGGGCTGAACCAGGGCTCAACCGGATAGAGAAGGTGGCTGACTTTTAGCAGAAATGGGAGTGGAAAATAAGTTTTTCACTATATATATACATATATATAATAGAAGGAAATTCACATTCTGCATAGCATTTCAAGTATGTTCAGATTCCACGGGTCCTTGTAATTTCCCAGATGCCAGCTTGGCACACTGGCTGTCAGGGCAACTTTCCAGGTCACCGTGACCAGGAAAGCAGCCTGCCCCTTGGGTTACAGACAACTGAGAGGAGATGTAGAAAGACGAGGTGAGGACCAGAGGGAAAGGTTCAGAGCTGGAGACAGCTCAGGTGGAGGCATCTGGGTGTGACTGAAAGCTCAGAGAAGAAGGCCCTTGGGGCGAGGAAGGGCAAGACTTTGGAGAGGCCATCGACAGAAGGCAGAGGTCTCAAGGGTGATGGTAGGAGATGGAAAAGGCAAGTACTCAAGGCAAGCAAAGTCCTGGTGGGAAGAGGATGGAGCCAAAGTGGTACGGGCAGGAGGTAACAACTCTGAATCATGCATCATGGTGGAGAGCCAAAGGCAGTCGGGGGCAAAGTAGGTGATGACTTCTTCTGAAGCCACAAATTACTCCACTAGCAGCTTTGAGGAACATGGTGCAAGTGAGGGACACACAGATTACAATGCACATGTTTCCCCTGGGGTAAGGAAGGGCAGTGAAAGAATCACTACAGCTTCCCAGTTTAAGGGCCAAGAAAGTAATTCTGGTTTCTAACTATTACTATTGATCAATTTTATCATGGTCTTCCTTTTAGCTGCTTAGTTTTCAAAATCAGCCAATCCACCGAAATTCATAACAATCTATTCATGTTCATGGCTTCTCTACCAAGACTTACCAGTGATAATTCATCCTGTTTTCAATCATGCCCATCCCTTCCTTACTTATGCCAAGGTTGAAACACATATCTGCAAAACTTAGCAAACCCTAGAGAAAAACTGCCTAAAAGATTCAAGAAAGAAAAGACCAAATACATGATCTCAGTTTGTTTTTTTCCCTCATAGTTTGCACTTACTGTATTTGGTTTTGGTATGAACCGAGCAGTTCTCTGGGCAGTTTTCAGAAACGAGCACTGGGCTAAACAAATTTGGACAGCATTCTAGCTTGGAACAAACACGTCTGCAGAAATCCGCTACTTGGTCAGACGTTCGTACGATTTTCACCACAGCCCTGTATGTTTTGCCTCGGTACCTAGAAAATAAGGAAGGTAAAGCTATAGTAAAACCAAGCGTTTATTTCGCAAAGGTGAATATTCTGTACAGCATATTCTACATGGAGCCACTTTATTTTCCAACAACAAAGTATACTGTGAGTAAGTTTCACTTTAATTGCTTTTATAGTTCTTAATGACCTCACAAAATTATCTTTAGGGATACACAGCATCATGCATAACACATGAGATAACAGGGCTAAGCCAGAGTCCACTGCAATGAAGACTTTCCCTTTAGCACACCCTTAGTGTGCTATATATAACTGAATATCAAATATTAGTGGTTTAGGGTGCAAATCTAATGGGCATGATTATCAAACTGAAGATAGTGAAAGAGAATGTACATTTTCCTGCTGCTAAAATGTATACTTTTTGAAAAATATGAGTACATAAAGTATCACACTTCTGCTTTGAGAACCATGCAAATTCAGAACGCTGAAGTAACACCATTGTCGAGACAGTATTCAGCCTTCTGAGTGAGAAACCCGTAAAATCAGCAAGGATACCCTAAATCTGAGACCTCAGCAGTAGGTGGCTTTAGTTTAGGCCTCACAGGACCATATCAGACCTCAGGGGAATTATGAGAAGTTGAGGAAAAAGACTTTTGTATTTCTTAGGTATGAAGGGGCAACGTGAAACGATAAAGCCTTCAAAAGTATCTTGCCCATTAGGGTAACCACGAATCTCATCCCCTAGATGGGGAAAGTGAAAATCTCTCAGCGAACTAAAACTTGCTCCCAGGGAAGTCATCTGCCCCTGCAGGTTCACCTGCCACAGGCTGGGGTTCCTCTCTCCAAAGCAATACGCCAAATCGAGGGGTCTCACACTGGGCCTTCACTCTCATACCTCCAGGAGGCTGAGAGGGTCACAAAAACGGGATGCCGGACAATTTGTAAACCCCTCAACACCAACAACAAAACTGCTTCTCCTTCTAATCATGGCTAAAATTCTCCCCTTTCTTGCTGAGTATTCTGTAACACTTCTCAGAGGCCATCATCAGTGTTTTCCCTCTTTGGGGGGAGGTAAGTCTACAAGAAGGGTATTGAAATTTTCTTCCAAAACTTTTCCAAGGTACTACAAATAAGATTTGAAAATGTAGACACCCTTTATATTCACTCACAATGAACTGATTTTATGGTATGGGAAGCCTTTTTAAAAAATACAGTGAACATTGCTTTATGGGATGGTTACTTTACTGCCATGATATTTAAATATTAATTAAATCTCTTATGTCTGCCCCACAGCTGAAACTGACAGATGAAAGTTCCATAATGTTTATATTCTTTGAATAAAGCACAACTGTTTAGTGAAATATGAAAATCCTACCACCACCCTGTCGTACCCACCAACATGACAAAGAATTTAGAGGGAGAATGCTTCTGGAACCCAGATAGTGTCATCTTTTGCTAATCACTTTTGACAAAAAATAAAAACTTCCTTCCACCCAAGAAAAACCACATGCAACAAAGTCACCGACATAAAGCAAGAATCAATACCTTCTGGGAACTATATTGGATGGGTTATTTTATTGAAAATAGATATTTAAGCCCTCGCCCAAATCTTTATAGTAATATGGGGTATATAATGCCTGGAAAAAAAATGAGCACTTGGAAATAACTGTTCTAATCACCTTTTAATACATTTCTAAAGTATCATCTGTACAAAATACTTTAAAACTTTTTAGTTGGCAATAGATTATAGGTCTTTATTTGGTTCACTTCTCACTAAATTCAGAGTGCACTGAAATTAGATGGCATCAAAATAGCTGTGCCCTTCATGTGTGGCCTAATTAAGAAGTTAAAATCTTGAACAACAAATTTATTTTCCAAGAAAATAGCATACAGTGGTAGCTTTGGCAAATAAGACTAGTTGGCGTTAGTTTTTGGAAACCCAATCAAAATCGAGGCATGAACTACCAAGGTTAAGTTGATGTTGCCAACTTGCTGAGATAATGACATGAAATCTGAGCCAAACCTGTTCTTTCATGCACTTGTATTCAGGTCTCCAGAAGTCCACTAAAAATACAACAGGGACATCAGGCCTTTTGTGCATATAGGAGTATAAAATAAGGAGATGGCCACTTTTTGTAATTTGCAAATGAAACATTAAATTCAAAGCCTTGCTCTGGTTTACCGCAAATAACGCAGTGGCAGATACAACTATGGTAAACTTCTGCTGAGTTTCTTTCACCTTTTTTTTAAATGTCTTCTGGAGAGTGTAAAAACCTCCTTCCCCCCAAATAACTCATCTCCTAAATTCTCATTGCAAAAAAATTGAAAATCGTAAGCTGAAAAATATTGTACTGTATGTTGACTCACTGGTTTTTCAGATTCCAATCCCTCTGTATGAGGGAAATATTAGAAAGATAACCAAGCTAGTATACAATAGAAAACCCTTGGGCAGTATAATTCATCTCAGAAAGAAAGAAGGCAAAGAAAGAGAAAGAAATAAAAGATCACTGGATTGAAAGTGATAAAGAGCAAAGATAATAAAAAAGATGGGATGGGGCAGGCAGAGTTGCAAGAAGTTCTCTAGCAAGGAGATCCTTCATTTAAGGCAGTCCTCAGAGAGGAGAGCTCTGCTTCCTTTTTTATTTTTTTTCTTTAAAGACTATTTCCGTTTCTTTCCTTAGCACTTTTGGATAGCCAAGGTTCTAGATAAATCTGAAAGTAAGAAGGTAATTTTCTTGTCTCTATAAGAGTCACGCTAGTCTCAGACACACACTGTGAAAACCCAGCCCCAAACAGCAGAGCGAGCCATAGGAGAACAGAAGGAAAGGAGAGAGATGCTCTTTGCTGGTTGTCAGAGAGGAAGTGTGAGTCGTCCGATTTCTTCCTCCCAGACAAAGAAGGGCTTAGACTCCACGTGTGTGTGCATAAGGCAGGGCTGGAGAAAGACAGATGAAGATGCAGAAACAAAAGTGCTGGAGCGAGAAGCTCAGAGAGGAGGCCACTGGAACCAGAAGCTGAAAGCAACAAAACCCAGGAGCAAAGGACCAGCAGACACCGGCCATGTGCCTTCCCAGGTGACAGAGGCACCCCAGATGCTGGCAGCCTGTCTTTGGAGTCCCGGTATTGTCCTGTTGATGCCTCAAGTTGGACATTTTCATGGACAAGAACTGTACATTGCCCATTCATCAGTAAAACAGCCAACCAGTCAACCAACCAATAAATGAATCCTCAAACCAGTCAACAAACCAACAAAACAGCCAAGGAGCCAATGAACCAGGCAACCAACTATCAATGAACTAGTGAACTAGTCAACCATCCAACCAACCAATCAACCAACCAATGAACTAGTCAACCAACCAACCAAGGAACCAGTCAGCCATCCAACTAACCAACCAACAAATGTACTAGTCAGCCAACCAACCAAGGAATAAGTCAACCAACTCATCAACCAACTAAGGAAACAGTCAACCAATCCACCAAAGAACCACTCAACCGTCCAACCACCCAACCAGTCAACAACTAACCGAGTGGACCAAACATTTCTTCAACCATTCCAACATCCTCTTTACTGATTACATCAGTGGTTTCTCTGATTCATTCCCTAGTTTTGTTCTTAAAATACAAACTAGATCATATCACACACATATACACACAGGCTCACACAAACCTTATGTCATCTTTAGTTCATTAATTATTGAAAACCCACTATATGCCAAGCATTTGGATACTGTAATGAACAAAATAATTGCTGCCTCAAAAAAAAAAAAAAAAAAAAAAGTGCTGGAGCAAAAATGGCCCCTACTCTTTCAGTAGTCAAGAGGTAAGAAAAACCAAAATGGATTTGGAGGCTAAAAGCAAGACAGTGAAAAAAGCCACACTGGTCTAACAGTCCTCCTAGCATCGTCCAAGTGGGATGACATCAATTTGGTTTACATCATGTCGTTTATCTTTGAAATGGCACATCGTGACCTTTTAACAAAATCTTCTTAGACACTGGGGAAGGTGGGAGTGAAGACAAGATTCCAGTTCTTCAAGCTGAGCTCACATTCTTGGATATTGAAAGAAGAATTAAAAGGAAACAGTGGTAATGCTACAAAAACAAGAAGCTTCGCATGCCATGAAGAAATCACTCTCCTCTAGCAACAGTAAGATACGGTCCTGTTTTCCTTCAAAACAAGGCTTTACTTCATTGGTCACATCTTAATCATCAGACACTAAGGCAAGTGCTCACTGGTTTTTAATCTAATTATGACATTTATCACCTCAGGACTTTCTATTTCCTCACATCTTCCATTTCACGAAACACAAGGCAAGACAATCTTTCCTAGACTCATTAAATTAATGGAAACTCTATACAACAAATGGGTGGGTATGTGTGTTTTAGGGAAGACCAAATCCAATTCAGAACATCCTAAAGTAGGTCTGTGTTCAAACCACAAACACAACACATAATCTGATAAACTTAAGGGCACATGTAGAAACGCACCCTTCTCTTAGGCTAGATTGGTTCATATGCTTGCTACAAGCAAAGGACAGCTTACGTTTTAGGAGTGCCAACAGCACAAATCTGATCAAAGTGAATGCAAATTAAAAAAAGAACCAACAAAAACCTTTCCCAGTGAAAATCCCTCTGTTTGGGAATCTTTTTTTTCATATGAATCACTTTATGGCCAAATATTGTATCTTACCCTGTTCATAAAATATGGGGGTGAGTAAAAGGCAAAAAAAAAAAAAAAAAAAAAAAAAAAAAAAAAAAAAAAAAAAAAAAAAAAAAAAAAAAAAAAAAAAAAAAAAAAAAGAAGTCAAATGAATAAAAACTAGCCATTGCTTATGAAAAAAAGAAACCAAAATAATATTTCCACAGAGCTAAGCTTGTCTTGCCTAAATGTGAAGATCTAACTCTATCTCCTTGCCACCATCTAAGGGATAATGAAGCTTAATTCACTTGGAATTATACTAGGATATTCCCTCTTTAAATTTTCTGGATAACAGAAACAAAGGACAACTTGAAAAAATCTATTAAGCCTCCACCCTGGCTTTTATAAAGGTTACCCATTCAAGAGAGAGCACAATCTTTTCTTTCCCCCAAGAAAATTTTGTTAACAATTGAAAAACATACTTAAGTGTCTCTAGATACATAGAGTAAGAGTTTATTTTATTTTCCAAAGGTATACCCTAAATCCCTTCTCCTGAGTTTCAAAATAATGTAGGTCAATTTGGTACACTTAAATTCATCAGGAAGAAAGAATTTTCTCCTCCAGAATAGCTGAAAAGAACCACGGTAGCTAAACTATATTAGAATCCATTTTTCCCTCTGCACTACAATGAGTACATTTTTGCCATTTAATATATGTTGAGTTCTAATAATAGGAGAGATTCCTTGCATGGTGTTCAAATATTGCAACAATTTCTTTAGGAGTAATATAAAAAGTATGGCTGTTGGATAAGTAGAAAAACCACTGAGGGGCGAGTAGAGATGATAATGTTAGTTTTTACATTTACAGGTCAAACACCTCTCCACATGCACCTCCATCCTCATGAGGAAATGGGGCTGCTCTTTAGTGGGGGAAAAAATACATAGTCAGAAATCCTAGATGCTAAGTGACAGCAATCACGCTGCCCTAAGGACAATCTCATGCCCTTTCTTCCTATGATCATAATTCGGCATAAACCCTGGGCAACTGCATGCCTTACACTCAGGTCTTCCCTCTGCTAAGTTAATTTATCAGACAGAAAACACTTCTAGGGCACTGGAGTGCAGAATGAGATGGAAAAAGCTTTGAACAACCAGGAAGAGCTAGCAGAAACATCCTTCTCAAAGCTCCAGAAAACAGTTCAAGGACTGTAGTACCAGGGCGAGCGCCAAATTGGGAAAAAGGCTACTTCAAAGTGGCAGGATCTTGGGGTGCCCTGGCTGGCCCCTCCCTGATCCCCTCGTTGGCCTGGCACGGAGCCAGCCCACACTCCCAGTGCAGGTTGCTGGCCCTGGTTCCAGAGGGAGCAGAGCGACCCTAGTGCACATTCTGGGAGCATGTGAGTCGGGCCCAATCTGTCTGGTGGTGGCCTGAGGACTCGCTGTTTCAGAACTTGCCCCACGTGTAGAAGGCAGTTCCCGGAATTCCCAGAGCTGCCAGGGACAAGGGATTGTTGGCTGTAGGACACAGGGTGCAGTGGCCGAGATCATGAGGATGCTGCTTCCTAGAAAAGAGGGGACATTCATATCAGTGTAAATGGGGGAATTTTTCAGAGCCACGTGTGCGTGCCCAAGATGAGAGGCATACGCAGAAACTACCAGGGAGGCCCCTATGCTTTGGAGCTACCCTACAAAGTCACTGTATGAATAAGCCCTGAAGGAGAGCACTTACACAGTTTCTTCTGAAAAGACTGGGGAAGGTATCCTCCCCCCTTTTTTTTGTTTGTTAGCTCCTGGCATTCAAGGAAAGCTCTGTCAGATCACGAGCTGCAAACAAGCTTAAGGAACAGATGCCTCAGAGTCTAAATTCCAGCAATAACATATTAAAATATCAAAATGTCCAGGTTTCAACAAAAGGTTATAAAACATACAGAGAAATGGGAGGTGATGGTCTAGGTAAAGGAGAAGAATAAAGTATTAGAAACCATTTATGAGGATGATCAGAACTGTGACAAACCAGACAAAAAACTTATAAACAAAATCCTAAATATGTTCAAAGAGCTAAGGGAAAACAATAGGTAAACAGAAAGAGAGTATCAATGTAGAGATGGAAATTATGAAAAGGAACCAAACAGAGGTCAACAGTAAGAGAAATTAAAAATTGCCTAGAGAGGTTCAACAGCAGATTGGACCTGGCAGAAGAAAGAATCAGAGAACCTGAATATGCAGCAATTGAAATCATTCAGTCTCAGGAACAGAAAGATAAAAAAATAGACAAAAGTGATGAAAGCCTGAGAAACCTGTGAGACACTATGAAGTATATCAATATACACACTGTGGGAGTCCCAGAAGGAGAAGAAAGAGAGAAAGGGGCAGAGAACATGCAGAGAAGTAACGGCTGAAAACTTCCCAAGTTTAACAAAAGACATGAAAACATACATCCACCATGCTCAACAAACTCCAAACAGCATAAACCCAGGTAGACCAATGCTGCAGCACATTATAATCAAACTGTCAAGTGCCAAAGATACAGGATTCTGAAAACCATAAGAGAGAAGGAATGAGTTACGTACAAGGGAGTCTCAGTAAGATTAAATGCTGATTTCTGATTGGAAACCATGACGGCAAGAAGAAGTGGGATGACATATTTAAAGTGCTGAAAGCAAAAAACAAACAAACAAACAAACGCCAACCAAGAATTCTATATTTGGCAAAAACTGTCTCTCAAAAAATGAGGGAGAGTTAAGACATTTCTGTATAAACAAAAGCTGAAGGAGTTCGTCACCATTAGGCCAGTCTTACAAGAGGTGCTAATTAGGGTTTTGCAGGTTGAAAAGAAAGGAAAAGAGACAACAGATCAAAGCAACATGAGAACTAAAGATCTCCTGGGAGGGTAATATCATGGTAGAAATATAAATGCCAGTACTACTGTACATTTGCTTGTAACTTCATATTTTACTTTTAAAAAGCAAATACATAAAATGTAATGGTAAATTGGTGGTTTTGGACTCATAATGTTTAAACATGTATTTGGTGACAAGAACTACATACAGGTGGGGGGACTGGAGGGGTATAGGAACATAGTTTGTGTTTATATTGGAGTTAAATTGGTATCAAAGCAAATGAGGTTGTTATACATTTAGAGTGTTACAGTTAAGCTCCATGGTAACTACAAAGAAAATACTTGAGACTGCAAGCTCACAGAGACAGAAATTAGAGTACTGATTGCAAGGGGCAGGGGGCAGGGAGAATGGAGTTAATGCATATGGGTGTAGGGTTTCTGTTTGGGGAGATGGCAAAGTTTTAGTAAAAGGAAGGTGGTAAGGGCACCACAATATGGTGAATGAGATTAATCCCACTGAATGGAATGCTTGGGAGCAGTTGAGATGGGAAAGTTTATGTTATACATATGCTACCACAATAAAAAAAAAAAAAAAAGAAGAAGAAAAAAGAGCAACTAAGGACAACAGTAATTAAATGCAATACATGATCCTGGATGGGATCATGCAAGGGAGAAGAAAAGCTTAAAGGGACATTATTGGGACATATGAAAAACTGGACTATAGACTGGGAGCTTTATATTAATGTTAAATTTCTTGAACTTGGTAACTGCACTTAAGGTGGTTACATAAGCGAACATCCTTGTTCTTAGGAAATGTATATGGCAGTGTTAAGTGTTCAAGGAGCTCGATGTATACAACTTCAGAGGATGGATGGATACAAAGACAAATAGATAGGTAGACAGACAGATAAGTAGAATGATATGGCAAATGAGGCAAAATGTTAAAATTGGTGGATATGGGTATCCAGGCAGGGGGCAAGGGCATGTGTGCATTCTCTGTATGGGGTTTGTATTATTTTTGTAACTGTCCTTTAAGTTTGAAAGTATTTCAAAGTAAAAAGTTAAAAAACAATAACAAAACAACAACACATTGCCCTTTAGCTAATGGAAGTAGCCAGCTGTCTCTCCTCCCATTTGTACCAACATAAATAGCAAAGTCGTCAAGATCTAAAAAGTTGTCGTTTTACATTAGAAGGAATGAGGTGACTCACGTGTAGTATTGTAACAGGAAAACTCCTGCTGACTGTAAACCTGTCATTATTAGAAGCTGCTCCGAGACGCTGCTGTGATCTAGCGCACTTGAAACCCAGTTTAGAACGACATTTTCTCATTATAAGTTGCTGCATAAGATTTTGCTATGGAACTTACTGTCATATTTAATATAATAGGTAACGTACTGCCTTTACAATATGGCAGGGCTGTATTTTGCAATGTCTGTTTTGATTGTTATCAGGCTTGATTTAATAAAAGCTCCAATCAATGTAGTAACAAGGAAACAAGTGCAACCTCTGCAAATAAACTACCCCTGTCATTTTCTGGAGTGAGTGTCTGGCTCTTCCCTGAGAAGCAGGGAAGATTATAATGGAATTTAAGATTCTTTGTGCTTTTGCTATTTTTATACTCATTAGGTGTCTCTGTATGTATTGAATTTTACAGAAAAGTTTTAAACAAGTAAGAAGGATTTCTTCATACAAACACTTGCTCAAATTTTGTACTGCTACTATTATAAATTGACCTTACAAGAAAATGCTCTTCGGTTGCTGATGATCTGTCCCTAAGATAAAGTGGGAAACTGTGGAATATCAGAGATGAAAAGAGCTTGTTTTACTTTCTTCTGGGTTTCACGTAGGAATATTATTTATGTATTTCTTGGGAAAGAAGGAAAGGCTGAATTCTAGTGCCACCTTTCATTGACACGCCACTTTATACAAATAAACTCTCTCTTTATTTACACATTATCCCTTTAACCTTTGTGATTTGGTAGAACACTGTTAGATCATAAATGACTCTTAATGGATCTAAAATTATGGAGATGCTCAAAAGAGGCACCAAGACTGCTGAGTTGATTACAGACAACAGAGGCAGAATAACAGTGCAATATCTCAAAATCTCCACTCGGTACCAGCATAATTTGACTACAGAGGAAAATATTACTGGTCACACAAATTTTTTTTAATATTCTTCCATTGCACTTACTTAGAGGGGTCTTACATACTCCTTAGCCTTGAGAAAGTGGTTTACTCTTTAAAAAAGCATCATTTCCCCAAGATCTTAATGATATTTTAGGAAATTGTTATAAAAGAAGTCAACCAGTAAGATCTATTGTTTTTGAAAAGCATAAATAAGTATGAAAAGCCTCTGAAAACACCAAAGCAATGACTAAACATCATGTTATCTTGAGAAATTTATCATTTTTCTACATACTACTCAATGGGGTATAAGCCCATCACTCCGGTTCGTGCTCTTAACTGCAGAATTCAAGACACTTAAAGCAAAGCCAAAGCCTCCCCTTTCCAGTTAGCCTATTTCCAAATAAAAGAAGAAAGTGATTTCTACACGTCAACCCAAAGCCCACTGCCATTTCCCATAACCAAAACCAAACAGAGGCATTGGTTGCTTTTACTTTTTTTAAGACTGTAAATTCCCAGAGTAGAGAATCTATTTGGCATAAAGTCTTTACAATAAAATACTAAGGGCTGTTCATGAATATCGTGTAATGATGGTAAGGGCTATCCTCTATAAACTTTCTCCCTTTCAATCAAATAATCTATTTGCCCTGAACAACAGTTCATTTTTTTTAATTAACTTTGTCAAAAAATTAAAAAAAAATTCCAAATAAAACATAGCAAAGGAATAAGAAAAATACAAATATCCTGAAATAACGACGTTTGATAACTGTGGCCACCTGACCACAGCACATTTTTATCCTGAATGAACAAATCTGACACTTAACATAGTCAAGTACCCATTAAGCAAACCTCTCCTCCTGAGGAGCCCTCCGGCTTAAGGCAACTCTCTAGAGCAAAATCGCCAATACGTGTGCAAGCAGGACACAGAAGCGCAGAATAGCACTCCTTTGGTTTGTTTCTATTTCTCTGTGCTAAAGCAAAAAGAGGAACGACGAGCTTCAGAGTTGCCGGCTAAGTACTTCCAAACCCCTCATTTTCCAGGATCGAGAGCACTCACTTGGCCTTCAGTGTCTCCTCCTGGAAATTCCAGCTCAGGTCTTCCACCAACTGCAGCTCTCTTAAGACCCTTCCGGGCTTGTAAGCCGCATTGATGATCATGCTAAGAACCTATTGGGGAAAGAATAATA
This sequence comes from Choloepus didactylus, assembly GCF_015220235.1. Classification (NCBI taxonomy): domain Eukaryota; kingdom Metazoa; phylum Chordata; class Mammalia; order Pilosa; family Megalonychidae; genus Choloepus; species Choloepus didactylus. Next base: position 136,638,022 of record NC_051314.1, read on the forward strand.
ACTGTGGTCAACTTTAACTGGATCCATTCCTACTCAAACAGTAAGGCCTTGAAAAATACGACACTGGCAGTTAAGGAGTCCCTGCTTTGCACCCACATTAAGCAAAGGACTGAAGGACCAAAGGACGGTGATTAAGTCTGATAGAACATTTTGCAGGATAACCCTGAATTGGTTCACCATCGACAGGATAAAACAGGTGGTGAAATCCAACCCCTTGGGCTAGGAAAGGATGAATTGCTCACGAGGTTGGGTGGGGGCGAGGGGTGGCAGACTCCCAGGAACTCTTCCTGGTTACAGAAAAACGGAACCATTTCCTCCAAAGAACAATTTATTATTCTTCAGCAGGATTACTCTTCAATAGCATGGGGGATTGAGACTTTTATTTTTAAAAGTGATTTCAAATGGAAACAGTGAAACGGAGGTGATGTGCTCTTGCCAACACCTGTGGATAGACTTCAACTACCTGTAAGGAGGGTAGCAGATTATTTGCAACTAACCTGAGCCAGGTGGGCTCCATTAATGGACATTTAACACTAGGGTCACTGTCTGAGATGTGAGAGTGTTTTAAAGGATAGTCTGGTGCACCTAACACCATCCAATATAATAGTTCCCCAAATTATCCCTTTACACCCAAGTCCAAGCAAATAAGCATTGCCTATTGCCTTCTCTAGGGTCCCACTAGAACCAAGCATTTCCCTTATGTTCTTCCCTGTGCATGCCCTGTAGAGAGAGCTCATTCTGTGCTCATTTGGATGTGCTTTTCTGTTGAAAAAGAACAAGGAACTTAAGACTCCGGGAGAACTCACCTTTCAATAAGCAAATCATCATCAACTACTAACACTTATGAGTTCTGGCACTAAAGCTGCCCTATTTGGATACAGAACTTAAAGAAATGGGAAGGCACAAGGCAAAGGAACACACAGATGATGCCTGGGGTTTAGTCCCATGAAATGGTTCTTGGCTGAGGATTTACTGTGTGCTGGGTGCTGGAAATGCAAAAGAGGACACAGTTCTTGCCCCTTGGGAAGTTTCCTACAGTCCAGAAGAGATAAAAAGGAACAAAGCAGGCACTGAGGTCACATTTCATGTTTCAGAGCAAATCCACCACAGAGAGAGAGGGAAGCATGTATTACTGAGATGGGACGCTGGCATGGCTGCCAAAGCACCCAGTTTTTGGAGACCACTTCCATTTGAATGGGAAGGAAGGCAATGGAAGTGTGCTGCAGGAATTCTCACGTTTTCACACATCTTGATGTGTCTCAGGAATATAACCAACTTGGTTTGTGCCCTGATGTATTTCTGAAAAACAAAGCCTTTCTCATTTGATAACTAAGAACTTGATTTATTAAAAAAAAATTTTATACTATACAGACAGCACAGCAACAGTCTCTTCTATGCCTGGGTAGCACATAGCTATGCTCCAAGCTATTGCATCTCCCCATCAAGAGAACACAGCCAGGTCACGAAAAGGAGCTGGCAATGCATTGTGGGCAGTTTTGGTGTGGTTATGTTTTCTGTATTAGAATAATCATCTGATTTTACTGTTTACTGTCAGTACAAATTACAGAACCTGAGTTTAAAAATAAATCAGATCAGAATTGGCTGAAATAAGACACAAAGTGCTTACCAACAAACAATAAAATTCCAACTACTTCTTTTCATTGTATTTCGCTGAGAAAACTCCAGAGCTACATGTTATTTGCTGCATATTGAAATGCATTTTGCAGCTGAGAAAAGAAAATGTTTTCCAGAGTTCCATTCAGTCTGGAATCAGCAGCAATTAAATTGTAAAAAGCCTCCAATGTTGAATATTGTAAAATGAGTGTATCCAATGGTTTTTCTCAATGTCATGGTGTTTGTCTCCAGATCCACCAAGCTCTCTATAAAACTTTGGAATTGTGAGCCAAACGATTTCCGTGTACATAATATCTTAATGTATTTTAGTTATTAGCACCATGAAAGTAACCAAGTAGATAGCAGTTATCCAGAATGAGACTGGCTTAGTATACCTTGCAAAACATAAGAGTTGATTCATTATGCTCTTGACCATGAGGGTAGCTTGGAACCTGCTCCCAAGGAAACTTTAGGATTTCAGGTGTGAAGTCAACAGACACTCTTCCCAACAAACTGGTGTGTGGGGGGAAGGTGGGGTTGGGTGGGGGGAGTAAGTACCTTTGAGAACAATGCACCTCACTGGATTTCTTGGGATTCCTGAACATACATCTACACGTGAACTCCCCACAGTGTATTATAGCAGAAAGGCAATAGATAACCTTTGCAGGTGGACAGATGTGGGATCAAACACCTGTTCCATCACTTAGAGGCTGTTAAGTCTTTGGGCAAGATGCTTAACTCTCTCTTCCCTCATCTGTTTAATGGGACACTGACATTTATCTGATTCCTAGGGATGTCACAAGAAATAAAAGAGATAATGTCTTGGTGTACACAAGATACGTAAAGGTACTCTCTTTTCGCTGCCAAAAATTAAAACTGTCAGTGCAGCCCTCATTAATCCATAAAATAAACTCCTTTCCCTTCAACCTTGCTGTCCCCACTGGTCTATATTTACATTTCAGTCTTGCATCTCTGGAAAATAACTCTCGTTAGAAGCTCCCTGATTTTCTGGTTGTTGCCTTCTTTTGAGAGCTACACTTCTCAAAAATGTACTTTATCCTTTTTTAGCTCTTCATCATCAATTCAATTCTCAACCTACCAAACTCTGGTCTCTTCTTCAATTACTACAAAGAAATGCTTTTAAAAGGTCGCCGAGGAGCTCATTCTGAAGTCAGGCAGCCCTTCCTGCCCCACTGGATCTCCGAGTCATCTGACAATGTGTTCACCCCCCAGTCCTGAAATCTGCTTTCCCTTCCTCCGTGATGAGGAATGGAAGTCGGTTCAGAAAATGGTGACTGGATGAGGGCACAGGGGGAAGGAGCAGAGGGATAATCAGAGGGAGGAAGAGAGAAAAAGGATAGTGGTGTAGGTGCTGCTGTGCCTACTTTAGCAAGGAAAGAAACAGTCGCTACGTGGGGGGTGGAATTGCACCCCAGCTTGGATTTGTTCTTGGTCTTGGTCCACATTTTGGTGGGATGGACCCACCATAAACAGGATCTCCTGAAGATGCTACTCCAGCTAAGGTATGGTCCAACTGAATCAGGCTGAGCTTTAGTCTGGATTAACAGAGTCCTTTAAAAACAGAATGAAATCCAGACAAAAAGAGAAAAAAATCACAAGAAGGAGCCAGAAGTCAATGGAACCCAGAGAAGAGAAGATAAGGCCATGTGCTTGGCCATGTGACACAAAAGCCAAGGACCAGAGATTACCACAGCCAGCTCCAAAATGCCACTGTCTTTGGGGAGAAAGTATTATCGTACTGATGCTTCCCTTTGGACTTCTCCCAGCCCATAACTGTGACCCAGTCAATTCCCAGTAAGGCAACCCATTATGTGGTATTTGTTTTAGCAACCAGGAAACTAAGACACATTACAAACTGAAGTCTCTCAATAAATGTTAGTCTCCTCCTGCACCTGCCTTCCCTTTCATGTATACAATTTTAACAAGATTATACAAATCAAATGAGATTTTTTTTTGTTCACTGCATGAAACTAGGCTATTAGCTTATTTCCTTTCATACTCCCTCCCATAAAAACTTCTCACAGAACACCAAAGTAATTTAGATATTTCTTATCCCAACTACATTATCTGATTAAAGTAATAATGATATTGAAAGTGCAAAGAACCACTTCATAGGAGACAATTTCTTTCAGTATCAAAGTTCGAAAAGCATTTCAGAATGCAAATATGGGTCTCTGAGCTTGAGTTAGATTGACTTAATGGGGAGAAGACAGATTCATGCCTTTGAAGGTCAGTAATCTGTTGAATTTTGGAGAGAGGTCTTTATAGGTAGACCTTTATGGACAGACTAGCCCCAGAGAAATTTGATGGAGAATTCTTTCTCAGAAAAAGGATGTGGACCCAAAGAAGCCCTCAATCACATGTTCACACTATGTTTCAACAGGTCTTTCGGTTCCTTCATCTGTCCACACATCATGGTTACAATTAACTTTTACAGAAATCAGGAAGCATCCAAGGACCCAGTGGACCTAAAAGATTTCTTCTTTTCAACTTCAACATCAGATGCAACGAAGCTAATTTTTCAGGAACCATTTTTATTTTTAAAGTAAAATGCTAATGAATTTTTCCTGCTTAATCAGTAATTTCTCTGTAAAAAGGGTCTCCCTAGCGAATGGTATCTTATGTGGAAAATTGCAAGAGAAATAAAACGAGATACAGACTTCAACACACCTGGCACTGGCGATACAATCAGAACCCCAGGAGGCTGCAGAGCAGGCAAGCAGAGTTTTTATTTTTTCATTTTTTTGCAACCAAATTTAAATGAAGAATGTTGATTTTAAGATGTTTCCTTTGGAAAAGGAGAGTTTGGGATTGTTGTAAAAGCATAATGGCAGTTGTACTTTTTTTTTCCCTGAATTATTTCACGTTTACTCTACAAATGATGGGCCTATTAGGACAATGATGTTGTGGCAGCCATTATTTCTTTCACTCTTATCCATGTAAATGCCACCAACAACTTGAAATAAGGGGAAATGTGCTTGCAAGAAGAGAGAGGAGCCAGGAGAGTCTTTTCTTCTCTTTAGTGCATACACCAGTTTTCAAATAAAGCCAGAGAAAGCACAAAGCTGGCTTTGAAAAGGAAACAAGGCAAATGACTCACAAAGTGACTTACCCCTTAAAAGTAGGTATTTTCATTTTGGCTCCCGAAAACAGAAGGCTCCGTGCACGTGCCGAGATCAAGGTAACTGCTGTGCCGAATGTACAACCCAAATGTCATCTCATCCCAACCATCACATCCATCTCCTTTTGTTGTTAGGTGCAAAATTCGAATCATAACAACAACCTGACATATTTATCAAGTCTAGAACATGATTATTTTGGTCAAAATTGACCGCAGTCTGCCCTTTTTTAGATTCTGAGTGTCACACTGACCTCCCCTGGCCTCCCCACGGACCCCGGAGAGCAGGCACTCCTGGTGACACTAGAATGTCCCAGCCTCAGCGGCAAAGTCAGGGAGCCCCACTGAGCTCTGTTTCTAATAGCAGGCTGGTCTCCTCTTGGCTTCCTTCCTTCCCAAAAGGAGGTTACAACTATCAGGAATTTTCCACCTCCCACTAGCAGGCCAACAGGAGACTCCCCTTCGTGACTGTATCCTCATTTATTTGACTCAGCAGAAACCAGAAACTCCTAAAACAGCCCTCCTACCCCAAATCTGTAGGGTCAGTTTTGTGTGTGTGTGTGTGTGTGTGTGTGTGTGTGTTTGACCTTGCTGTCTTCCCTTCTCTCTCCTACATCATCAGTTTTCTTCCTCCTTACTCAATCACTCCCCTTAGCACATGAACTTGCAATATCTCCCACCTTAAAACAAAAGCAAACCTCCTTTCATCCCTTACCTTCCTTCAGCCACCAACTCATTTCTCTGCTCTTTTTATAGTGAAACTCTACACTCATGGCCTCCTCTTTGTCTCCTTCACTCTCCCTTGAGCCCATTACAATGGGGACTTCCAGGTCCAGGACTCCTTGAAACTGGTCTTACCAAGATCACTTGCGCTGCCAACATTGCCAAACCATGGCCAGTTCTCTTCTTATTCCACTCTGTAAGCAAAGGGTGACACTATCTATCCCTCCCTCCTCTTTTTGGCTTTTGCTGCATCTCTCACTGGGCTGTCTTTTCCTTCTCCCCAACTCAAATGAGGTGCACCCCAGGCTCAGTCTTGGAACTTTTATCTTTACTATCTTCATTCACTCCTTCGTGGGTCTGCATTTAAACTCTATCCAGACGTTAGCAAACTCTTTGCAACCAAATTTCTATCTCCATCCCAGGCTTTGTCCTCAACTCCAGATTCATACTTGGATGTATCACAGTCAAAGTTAATCTGTCCAAAATGCAGATTTAACCTGTGCAATGGGTTCCCTCTTCTCTACAACTTTCCTCTGCCGACCGTGAGGCCAAACTTTGGAGGGCTCCTTGAATTCTCTATTACTCGTACAGCCCACATGCAATTCAAGACGAAATCCTCCCTGTCAGCTCCACCTTCAAATGCACCCACACCCAGCGGCTTCTCACAACCTGCCTGCTACCACTGGGTGCAAGCGACAACCTGGGCTACTGTCATTTTTCTGCTTAGGCTTTTGCAGTTGCTTCCAGACTGTTCTCCTGCTTTTACCCCTTATCTTCCTAGGGTTTGTCTCCTCTATATACTAAAGCCAGCACGATCCTTTAAAATTTGACATCAGATAAGGCCGTTCCTCTACTCAAAACTCATCAAAGCTTTCTCCTTCTCATAGAGAACCACCACCAAAGTCCTTATCTTGGCCACTAAGGCCCTACATGAACTGGCTTCACACAACCTCCCTGGCCTCTCTCCCAAGCCCTTGTCCCCTTGCTCACTTAGCTCCAGCCACACGTCCCCAGCATGTCCCTGCATCTCGAGGCCTTTGCTCTGGCTCTTTGGATTGTTCGTAGAGTCTCTCATGGGATATCTTTATGGCCCAACCCTCCCCTCACTCAGGTCTTCACTCACAGAGCCCGTAGCAGAGTGGCCTCCCTCGGACAGCCTCTGTTCCACAGCACCTTTCTCTCATGGTTCTCCAGCGCTTCACTGAGTTGGTTTTTCTTCATAGCACCTACCATCTGACGTATTATTTATTTACTGGCTTATTTGTTCACTGCCTGTCACTTTTAGAACATAGGCCCTACTTTTTTTTTTAAACAGAATTTTATTGAGATATGTTCACATACCCTACAATCATCCCCAGTGTACAATCAATCACAGTACCATCATAAAGTTGTTTATTCATCACCAGAGAAACAATTTTTGAACATTTTCCTTTAAAAATAAAAATGAAGGTAAAAAAGAACACCTAAAGCATTGCATCCTCCCATCCCACCCTATTTTTCATTTAGTTTTTGTTCCCATTTTTCTATTCATCCATCCATACACTGGACAAATGGAGTATGATCCACAAGGTTTTCATAGTCACACCCTCACACCATGTAAGCTACGTAGTTATGCAATCGTCTTCAAGAATCAAGGCTACTGGGTTGCAGTTTGACAGTTTCAGGTATTTCCTTCTAGCTATTCCAATACATTAAAAACTAAAATGGGATATCTATATAGCACATAAGAATGCCCTCCAGAGTGACCTCTCAACTCCAGAGGTTGAAATCTCTCAGTCACTGAAACTTTATTTTGTTTCATTTTGCTTCCCCCTTTTGGTCCAGAAGGTTTTCTCAATCCTACCATGCCGGATCCAGGCTCATCCCTGGAAGTCATGTCCCACATTGCCAGGGACATTTACACCCCTGGGCGTCACCTGCCACATGTATAAGCCCAACTTTTTGCTTGCTGCTTATTCACAGTAGCTAAAACTCTATCTGCCCATAGCAGGTGTTCAACAAATATTGCTTTGAATTTGTTCAATGAATTTCAGTATGGGCACCGAAATTAGATAAATTCTCTATTCAACTAAAAATTAATGACTCATTCACTCCAAGAATTTATTTGATAACATACAACCAATGGAATGGAGGCCCAAGAGATATCCATCGTTACTGGTTTTTGTTGCTGTAGAATTTTATCCTCTGCTATAACAGGAAATTTCAACAAAGGTATCTTGTCTTCTTCATGGGCACATAAAGCCTTAACAAAATAGCATTTTTTTCAGTTTTATTTTTCCAACCTTCCCAGATATTATCCAGTGTCCTAAGAATTCCCACATCACAGAATCTGTTTGTTTGTTGTAGCTTATACCCATCCATGAGCTGGGTACATAAACCTAACAGGAACACATTCTTTCTGGGTTAGCTAATATTCAGCAGCAAACAAAAACACAACAGAGTATCTTTAAGACATATGTCAACGATGTTCTTTGATTGCAATGACTGATTCAGCTGGATGATAGCTACGTGAGATTTTGCCTCTATCCAATATTGATTGAAAAGAGGAAGCCCTTGATACGTGACCAGGTTTCCCATGGCTTCAACACCAGCTTGTCTCAATGATACTGCTTAGATATGGCCACTCTGAAGAATCAAACTATCCTCATCAGCAGTAAATCATCGTTTGTAAACAGTCAAGGCTGCACTGGATTTCTTACTTTCTAGGGGTCCACATTAAGGTTTCCTAGGTTTTAAGGAGAAGTTGTTGAGAACAGCTGGGTGCAAATGTTCAGAGACATAATGAGGAAGAAATTCAAACAAGATAGCACAGAACTCCAACACTGAGAAATAAACACAATTATTTCTAAGTGAAGAAACTGAAGGAAGTAGCTTCACGATCACCCATGTAGTAGAAATGTAAACTATATAACAACAACTAAAGTCAAATTCCAAACTGCCAGGTTACAAGGAACAGTGGCCATTTTCTCTCTTTTGGGGCAAATCTACACTATTTGCCGAAGAGTCTGTGACGGAGGGCAGGAGAGTAGGAGCCCACGGCACTCCATTCGAGGAGACAAATAAGGCTCTGGCCTTGTGTAACACACAGAATTTCTTTGGAACCTCCTGCTCAAACCTATTTCACATACCAGCAAAGCAGAGCAGAGCCAGCCTGGGCCTGGAATCCTTGGTAATGGTCCATCTGCGTAGCCTCTTTCCACTTGAGAAAGATTCCACTTCAATATTTCCATCCTTTGCTGCAATGTCGGAAGTCATACTTCAACTGACTGGTTTATATTTGTCAGACTTCCTGGAATAATCTCAAAGCCAGACATGATTGCTTGATGCCCGCACGACACAGACTTCCTAAATTTCTATCAGTCAGCGAAAATGGGGATGTGATACTGAACCCTGAGCTATATAAGAATCATGAAGAACTCTATGAAAGTAAGACTGGAACTAACACAAAAGGTACATGGGGAAAGGGGTGTCTCTGTAAGAAGGCATTTTTTCCCCATCCTCTTACTGTTAAAGCAACAAATGGCACTGGGTTTCAGATTTAAAAACAACTAGTATTGCTACTACCAGAGACTCCAGATAACAAAGAATTGGGCTATCAGCCTAACAACCAGGCACAGATGTCTGCCTGTGTATTTGTGTTAGGCTTGTCAGATGAGACAGGCCTAGGGGGAGTGGAGAGGATAAGTCCCCTCCTTTCTCTGCAGAGTAGATGGGACCCCTCAGTGAGGCAGGGACCACATCTCTTGCTCGCCATGAGACCCCCCAGCTTCCAGCACAGTACCTGGCAGATGGTTAAGGACTCATTAATTGTTATGGCCTGAATGAATGAATGAATGGACAGATTTTGCTTCATTTACTGCTGTGTTCCCAGTGTTAGAAGTATACCTGAAATGTAGCAGACACTCAATGAATATCTGCTGAATGCTGAATGATTCAATGCCTTGGTTTCTGAAAAACCCTGGATAGGATGAGGAAAGATGGAAAAAAGAGAAATGGACACAACTGGCACCTGGCTGTCCCCACACCGCTTACTTTTCACTTTCTGAGGCCATGGGGCAATTAGACCACAGGAGAAGAGAAGGGAATAAAAGTCTTGTTCAATAAAAGTGAGTGCCCCAGTCTCCTCTATGGCTTTTTTGCACCCTGGTGGCAACGTGTTAACACCCAATTAACTACTCAAACTCTGACATCAGATCAGTACTTATGACTCTTAATTGCTCTGTAGTTCTTTTTAGTGACGTTAAACTAGTTACAACCTGTACTGGTTTGGATATACTATGTCCCCGACAAAAGCCATGATCTTTTAATCCAATCACGTTGGGTAGAAATTTTGCCTTAGAACTGTAAATCTGTAACCTAATAAATCCCCTTTATGAAAGCCAATTCATTTCTGGTATTTTGCATAATGGCAGTATTAGTAAACTGGAACACAACCCATCCCCTTAGATACTGAGGAAGGCTTAATTTCTCATGTCTAACCTTTGCATCCCTTGACAAGGCTAAGGAGGAGTACCAGAGTGACTCTTTTAGATATACCATTGTTCCAGTTTGTTAATGCTGCCATCATGCAAAATACCAGAAACAACTGGCTTTTATAAAGGGGGTTTATTTGGTTACAAATTTACAGTCTGAGGGCCATGAAAATGTCCAAATTAAGGCATCAACATGAGGATACCTTCACCAAAGGAAGGCCAATGGTGTCCTGAAAACCTCTGTTAGGAAGGCATGCGGCTAGCATCTGCTGATCCCAGGCTGTGTTCCAGCTCCTCTCTCAGCTCCCGTGCATCTTTCAAAATGCAGCTCTTGGGGCATTTTGTCCTCTCTTAGCTCCTCGGGGGCAAACTGTGGGCTAGCATCTCCAAAGCGTCAGCAAAAGTCTGTTTTCAGTGGCTGTCTCCAAAATATCTCTCTCAGCTGCAGCACTGAGCTCCTTCTGTCTGAGCTCTTACAGGGCTCCAGCGATACAATTAAAAACCACTGAATGGGTGGGGCCTCACCTCCATGGAAATAATTCAGAGTTATCACCTACAGTTGGGTGGGTCACATCTCCATGGAAACAACCTAATCCAAAGGTTCCAACATCACCAAGACTAAATACATCTGCCCCCACAAGATTGCATTAAAGAACATGGCTTTTTCTGGGGGACATAATCTATCCAAACTGGCACAACCATGTTCATGGATGGATGGACAGATGGATGGATTGATGGGTTAATGGATAGGTGGATGGGTGAATGGGTGGGTGGATTGATGGCTGGGTAGATGGGTGCATGAGTGGATGGCTGGGTGGGTGGATGGATGCAAGTGTATATATCTGTATTTTACCCATCAGGAACAAAGATTTCTGCCTTGGTACAGCAGAAGCTCATTTTAGTCTTGATTTTTTTTTTTTTTTTTTGGTCTATTCCACTATATTTAGATAATCTCATGACTGTAGCTGAAAGCCCCACAGGTCAAATCAGTGTCACTGGCAATCACCACTAAATGGGGCAGAGAATTATACTGCAGGGAAAGAATAAGCTCACAGAAGCCTATCAATTGAGAAGGCTTCCCGAGTGTCTAAGCTTCACGTTGCTTTCTCCCAGGCCTTCTTTTAACTACCAGAAAGAGGAAAAGGGAGTAGGAAATAGGTGCTATATTTTTGCTTTTTAATAGAGAGTGCACAATCTGTCAATTTTTCCTCTACAAAGGTTCATCTCTTAAATTACTGAGCCCAAGCTGCCAAAGAACAGCACAAAAAAGACAGGTCATCTCTACTGCACAGCTAATAACAGCATTCTGGACTGATTACCAGCTTAATACATCTAAAAGTAATGCAAGAAATGTGGAAAAGGACTCAAGATTCCCCACTTGAAATGAAATGCTTCTCTTCTTTACTAAAAACAGAGGTTATGTACTGGCCCAAATTATAAGTCAAATAACTTCCAGGATCAATCGTGGATGCTCCCCAAATCTCCATAAGCCACCCTGGGATTTTATCCTAATATATGGCCTCCACAGCCTTTAGCGTCTCTATGAGGACAGACTCTATCATTCTTCCCACACTGGTGGTTTCGGTCTCTTTTGCCAATAGGTCTTGCCTAGTCTTCCTCTGTTTCATCACGTGTCTTTACGAGAAGCTAAAATATTCATCCCAGGGCACGCTGCTCTGAGTAAACATATTACCTGTTCTACTTCCCTTTTTGCCTTGTACTCATGTTGGCTCACTCACTTCTTCTCTTACATGTGCAGACACAAGAGCACACAACACCAAACTTATTGCACTGTCTATAAAGGTAAATGTCTCAGGCCTGGCAATGTATGGAATTTCACATTAATGACTGAATGTGGTAGATCAAATTATGTGCCCCAACAGAGACATGTTCTTAAGCTTAACCCACATTCCTGTGGATGGGTATGAACTGATTCGTAAGGAGGATCCCCTGGGGATGTACTCTCAGTTAAAGGGTGGACTCATTCGTGAATGGAGTCTTGGAAGATCCTGTTTTGGTGTGGCTCAACTGAATCAGGGCGAGCCTTCATCTGTGTTCCTGGAGTCCTTTATAGGTAGAAGAAATTCAGACACAGACTTTGGAGAAAGCCAAAGAAGGAGGGCAAGGGCACTGCCATGTGATGGGGGACAGTGATGTCAGCCAAGGAATCCCAAGTACTGCAGCCAGCCAGCCCCAGAATGCTACAGATTTTGGAGAAAAAGCAAGGCCTTGCCAATGCTTTTTGAACCTCTAGCTTCCCAAACTGTGACACAACAAATTCTTGTGCTTTAAGCCACCCCATTGTGTGGTATTTGTCACAGCATCCTGGCAAGACTAATAACCTGAGCAAAAATTAGTTGAACACCTTCGTGCAATGCACCAGGAAGAGAACGACAAATGAGACCATCACACAATGCTAATAATCTCAGAGGTGTGTAGGTTGATGGCACAAAACTTCACAATTAACCAAGAGCCCAAAGAGACATGTAGTTTTTGTCACTGTTGGAGACCCTGGATGAGGCATTGTGGCGAGACCTCGGGAGGGGAGGTGAAGGGACAGTGCTGACTGACAATGGCAATGGTAGGTTTGATTTATGGCAAGCATCATCACTTATCTTTTGTACTTCCTGGGTCCCACCTCCATGCCAACTGGGTCCTGCACCCAAGGGGACCTCTATGGGCTTGCTCTGTCCCCACCTCCCAAGATCTGCTTTGTTCTGAGTTCCTTGACTTGATTCTCACCTCTGCTTGGTACCACAGGTTGGTTGGATCACCTGCCTGGTCAGACCCCCTGGCTTGACGCTGGCTCCAGCTTTGCCGCATCCTCTCTGGAATCGAGGCCCATCACAGCTCTCTCGAAACCCCACTCAAGTCTAGTGCCCAGAACGCTCACTTGTCCAGAAAGCGAGGAGACACATACAAATGACGACTTTTGCCGGGAGTTTCCTTCACCTAAGTATATCTCCCTGGCAGAGTCCAGGACCCCGCTTCTCAGACAGCATTTAATTTTCTCAAGGCCACTCTGCATCGATGCCCATGGTTGCTGTCTATTTCTAGCAGGCCAGACAGAGAGAAAACAACGATCAGCTTCCATTTCCTAAAGATACAAAAGTTTTTGATTTCTAATAGCACTGATGGCCAGGAAGAAGCAAACATGCTCTGTCTTTGCTTCAATTACCTCGTCTTTTTAAGTAAAATGAAATCTGAAACCATACGGAGGTTCTAGGCTGATGGAAAAGTATTAGCATAAATATTAGCCTGGTGGAACGTACGTGTTTCTTGCACTCCCAGATCTGAAGCACTTGCTTTTTTAATGTTTTTTTTTTTGTTTTTCTCCCTGTCTCATGCATTTTCTGAACATCAGCGAAAAAATTAGTTTTGTCATCAGAAAACTGCTCTGACCTGGCTGTTAGATTTGACAGCTGGCTCCTCTTGGATTATTTAACAAGGATAACTACCTTGGACTTAAAAAAAAAATCGTTTAGTAAAGTAAAATAGCTGACCCCCTCCTAATGAGAGGCCGAACCTAAAAGCTACCTTTTTTGTTAACAGAACTGGCGGATAACTGAAAGCCTCATTTTAACAACTGGAAAACGTAACGTGAAACAGCCTTGAGAGCAGCTCTGACAAAACCCATTTTTAGCAGCTGTCTTGATCTTTCCTATTACTCCCCCCAAAACAGGCACAAATACAGGCAGATATCAGCCCCAGAGCAAAAACCCATCCACAGGTGGAAAGCTACAGTGGACTGAAAAAGTCAATTCTTGGTGTAGGAGGCTTAGTTTATACTGATAGAAATTCTTCAGTGTAATCCTGCCTTGATTTCTTTTTTGATCAAATTTAACATCTGCAGGGAACTATGGTTTGGGCCAATTCAAACAGCAAGAGGGAACCAGCTGTCTGATCACCTAGCCAAATTGCTGAAGCTGTTCAGAAAGCCACATCCCTCCCTCTCTATCACTATTATTCTTTAGCACAGATTTTTTCATCTATGGACTCCACCTTCCACTAGGGCAGAGCAAGGCCCACACTGACAGGTTTCAGGATGTAACACCAAACTTCATTAAGACAAGCCATTTAAGATGAGAGTAGCTTCAAATTGCTGCCAAGTGAGACACACATGAAGGATCCAGTACAAAATCTAGACCCATGGCGGACTCCCAACATCCATTTGTGCCCTTCCCAGTTCCTCTTTTGCCGTCACTCCATCTGAAGCGCCGTAAGCGCTCCTTTCCCGCTTTTTTTCTTTTCATGCCTTGGCACCAGGGAAGGTCTGGCCTGCAGCCTCCTAAAGCTTCTCCCTCTACCTGGAGCAGGCTGCCCGTTTCACCTTGCCCACAGACCATGGGTGACTTCCATGTGATCTCCCAACTTCCGGACAATCCTGCACAGCACCTGTCAGGACTGCTCTGCCTTTAACTTTCTACTTCTTCGCTTTCCTGTTTGCCTGGACACATTTTAAACATTATATATACTTAACGCTTGATACATATTTATTAAATGCGCTCCAAAAAACATCCACAACAGTAGCCAGCTCAATTTCTTGCAGTTTTTCTTCTAAACTGTCACCCCAAATTTTTCTCTAAAAGAGAATTTTTCCCTCTACATCTATAAAAGCCTCTAACTTCTAATATCACTGATGCCTTGGATAAGCAAACACATTCTGGCTTTGCTTCAATTGTCTCGTTCTCTTTATGTGGAATGGAGTTCGCTACCAAGCAGGGGTTCTGGTGTTGGGGAGATGGCATTAGCAGAACATCTCTCTGATGATTCCCCATTACCCAGAACACAGAACCCAAATTCTTTAGGGTACTCAGGAAGGCCTTTCGCCAGCAGCCCCCCATCTTGGTGGTTCTGCCTCACCCGGCAGAAATCAAGCAAGTCAGATTTCTCTGTTTCTTTTGAAAAAATCATATACCCTTTTATAGCTATTAATGTCCCCCAGCCTAAGTACCCATGTTCCAGCCATATCTGGCCACTTTCCTTTCCCGAATACACCTGAACTTCTACCCGTGTGGCCTCACCCATGCTGTGCATTTGAAATGCTGCTCGCTTTGTCTAAATCAGACCAAATGTCACTTCCCATATACCTGTCACTCCCTGCTCTCTGCTCCCAGGGCCCTTCACTCCTGTCCCTCTTGAGTTCTGCACATCTACGTTTGGACGATGTTTCCTCTACAACAAGAATGCACAACTCCATCAGGCAGAGGGCACAGTGTTTGCATTTTTTGACCCTGTGCTTCACTCACCCGGCTCCTAGAAGCTCCCTAACAAATACATGTTCAGTGGATAACTGGATTGTTGTGCCCAAGGAATTAGAAACACATTCATCATGGTACAGGAGCAATAAAGAAGACATATCTGGTGTCCTCTTTCTTAAGAGAAAGCACTGATGTGTGTAGAAAAAGCAGAGATGGAGTTCTAAGAATTGTCCCAAACTCACACTCTGTCTCCAAGCACTGTCTGAGGCTAAGCTATAAAAATGCAGAGAGAGAAAAACCTCCATCAACAGAATCAGGACCCACCTCTTTTTTGTGCAGGTCATCTCCTAATGGCAGGGAGAGAAATGGAAAATAATGCCAGGGTTATAGGCTGTTTAGGATGCAGCCCACAACAACGCACTTCAGGAACAGGCCTGGATCCATGGAAACATTTACTATGCGCCTTCCCTCATCCGGGGGGGGGATAGAAAAAATAGGAGATACCACTCCCAAGTTTCAGAAACCCTGTGACCCAGCTGCCGTGTGCCTATTCCTAACAATACTCTATGTGGCCTCCTGAAGTCCTTTTCAGCCTTCTAGGCTCATTTCTAACACCACGTCTACTGAGAAACCTTGCTTGACTCTTCAACCCTTCGCCCTCACTCGATCACAATTAATCATCCTCCAACGTCCCACAGCACTTCATGAAAATCCAGTGTCATCTTTTCTCCTGACTCAAGGGGCAGAAGGTATGACCCTCCCTCTCCACTGGGAGTTTTTCAAGGACACCAATGTCCCCTTTCCCATCACAAGCTTGTAGCCCAGAGGACTGAGAGAAACAAGGGCACCTGATAAGTATTAATTGATTGGATCAAACTTCTAATGTCTCCTTTAGAAACTGGCAGTGCCCATGACTTAAATATCCTTTGGCGGCACCTGTGAAAGTAAACCGATGGTGATTATGGAAGTGCTTTACCTCCTTCAGAACCAGCACACATTTCCCTGGTCCCACCGACTGAGGTAGCTCTGCGATTCTTCCTTTGTTTAGGTAAGGGCCTGAGAAACACCTGTGGTTGATGAAAAGCTGAGGGCAACAGTACTTCCCGTTGACGGTACCTGCAGGGGAAGATCAACACAGCTGATGCTGGAGGATCACAAAATCACAACTCCCCTAACTTAGGGACCAGCAGGAAACTTGGCTAATCCACCTGGCTGGCAAAACTGCCTGAAGAGGCTATCAAACACCTTGATTGACAGGATGCCCGGAGTTTAAAAAAAAAAAAAACGAATGGGACTCAAAAGAGCTGGTAATGACCCTGAGGTTCATGCTCAGAACTCTAATTAGGGGGCCTTGTTTGAGTTCCAAATCATGAGAGACCAAAGGAGAAAAAACAGGCGCTGCTTCCTTTGAGAAAAGGTGCATCTTGTCTTAACATCAGGACATTTTATATCCATAATAATATCTTGGAAAGTCTGGTTATTTTTCCCACCATATAAATAAGTTTTTCCATTTGCTATGCAGCATTCATGACCCAAAACAACAAGATGGAAACAACAATCTGGTATCATACCCAGCCCACAAGACAAAACACCAACGCTGCCTACACAGCTAAGTCCCACCTCACTCCCATCCCAGGTATCTCCCCCCAAGAACTCCTCTACCTTCTCTCTCAGAGCCAACCACTTCCCTGGATTGGGTGTTGATCATCCCCATGCAAGTCTATAAACTTTACCCCATACATATGTATGTGGGTATCCATAACTGTATGTAATTTTACTCTGGGTATTTTAATAAAATGTTCTATAAATGGCACCTCTGCAAATTTTGATTTCCCTGTTTGCTCAATGTTTGATACAACCATGTTGGCAAATGTCCATCCAGAACATGCATTCATTTTTCACTTTTTTATATCATTCCACTGTGTAACTATATCACAATTTAGTTATGTGTTTTCCTATTGGTGGAAATTTAATCGTTTCCACTTTTTTACGATTACAAACAAGTGTCAGTGAACACCGCTGTAAAAGTCTACTTCTGCATATGGATGTGAGGGTCTTGAAGGTATAAAACGCACAGTAGGACAGCTTGGTTAGAGGGTCTGTCCAAATCCAGCTCTATGGATACAGCCAGACTGATCTCCAAGGTGACCGTCCCAGCATATGTGCCCATCAGAATTGTACACGAGTTCCCAGTGCCCCACATCCACCCAACACTAACTACTGTCCATCTTCATTTTGCCAATCCGATGGATGCAACAGGTACCTCCTAGTGGTCTAAATTTGGATTTTCCTGGTTTGTCTTTCAATTTAGAGAGTGAACAGGCAAAGTTTTTGGTTTTGCTGTGCCCCAAGCTACCATGGGGGTGTGGGGTGGGGAGAGGTTTCACTTTTGGCTAAGGGGCTCACCCTAACCTCACACCCCCCTCAACTGCAGCCCCAGGCTAAGTTCCCCTAAAGGAAGCATTTCTATTTATGTACTGCTGTGAATTAGGAATGGTAATTTATCAGTCTAGGAATGCTGGCTCTCACGAGGACTTCGACTAAGAACCAACAGGTAAGAAGGAGGCAAAAATGTTTTTTTTCATCCGACAGAAAACAAAAGGGATAAAAATAACAATGGCAGACTATGAAAAAGTAGCTGACATGGTACTTTTAAAACCACTCTTGAGTTTGAATTCTACACACCAGGCAAAAAAAATTAAGTCCATAGCTGCATTTACACGGAAATTTTGGGGGAGGATTAACCTGCCCAGACATTTAGAAAAAAAACCATTTTAGTAAGTCGACTAATACAATTGCTTTCTCTGCTGCAAAGATAACTTCAACTAATATGATTCATCTACTGCCTTACAGGTTTTAATCTTGGAATTCAAAGCAGATTCATTTTGGTTAGAATGTTGAATTCTTAATTAAATATGACTTAATGCACAAACATGTCTATTATCAGATTTGATGGTCAAAGGGAAACTCACAGTAACCAAGGTTATTGTGTGATATAAGATGTGACACATGCAAAACCATATATAGTTCACAACCAGCTGCTCAAACACAGAAGGTTTTAAGGGAACAATTCAAAAGCCAGCAGGGATGTACATATTATTCACTAGGGTTAAAAACGTAAATAAAACTGGAATAAAATGTTAAAAAAGGAATGCCTAATAATGTATATTTTTGACTCCTTCCTTTTCCACATGGTTGTCTATGGCACACAGAACCCGAATTTGGCTTATAATTCCCAAGGAGCCCAGGGACCCTATTTATGTAGATTTTTCAGTGCTGATCTACAGCTACTGACAGAGAAGCTATAAAAAAGAGGCACACAGAATTTAACTCTGAAATTAAAAATGATTACAAGATAGGTATCTTTTAATAAGCAGCAACAGAGAAAAAGAGAATAGGCTGAAAGTTCAGGTACACCCATATTCGCCTAAAAATACATGCACATTCCTACTCCTAACAATGAAATGGAAAGGAACATGGAACATTAAATGGGACTAACTTACTTGTATTGTCCGGGTGAGGGAATGAACAAAGGTCATGAGGTATTTTCTCAACAGGCACTGAGGACGTTAATCTGTTGATAAAAAAATAAATAAAACTCCATCACGGGTCACAGACTTTAGAAGGAACTCGTACTGGCCAACATCTTTTCGTAACTCAAAGCAACTACTGCAGAAATCTGAGAGTAAGACAGGATGTGTGTGTGCATCTAGGATCAATGCCAATAAGAACAAGTAAGATCATTTCGGAAAAACTCTTCTCAAATTCTTCTGAAGACCCTCACAAGCTTATGGGGCATCTGCCCTCAAGGAGTCATCGTTGGTCGGTGAGGTTCTTCTCTAGGTCACTGATGGGCTTCTCCCTTGCTATAAAACTGTAAGAGCGTCCCTAGTTATAATTTAGAAATGAAGAAACATGAACTTGTTTTTGAATAAAGTGGCACCTCTCATCCTCAGTGTCTAACTGAAAACCACTCTCGGCTAACCTGTATTTCTGGTGTCTGTGGTTTGGTGGGTCCTGACCACACTGAAGAGACCTTATAGGAAGGCCTATAAGCTGGTGACTCTTAAATGCGAACGAGGATTATTCTAGGACAGAGCGCTGCATAATGACTTGGTAAAAAGGTGCTGAATAAACACAGAAAAAAAGAGGAGACTTGAGTGGGGGGCAGTGAGGTGGGCTTCACAGTGGCTTTCACATGTTGGCCACACTGAAACTACTCAGCTGAAAAACTATGGAAACTCAAATACCATTACATGGTATTTTATGGGGTTTCATTCATGGCAGTGGTTCTCAAAGTGGGGTCTCCAAACCAGCAGCATCAGCGCTGGCTAGGAACTTGTCAGAAATGCAAATTCTGGGTCCCCACCACAGATCTTCTGAATCAGAGATTTCGGGAACAGATCCCAGCAATCACCTTGGAGTCTCGTGTTTCAGCAAGTCTTCAAGATGACTGACAACTACCCTGATCCAGGAATTGCAAATTTAGGAGGTGTGGATTCAAACTTGGATTCAACCATGGGTCTATAATTATTCAATTTCTCTACTTCCATGGTATCCAGATAAAATGAAGCCAAGTTATTAACCTGATGTACTGGCTAATGAATGTATAAAAAATACCCACATTGTTAATCTCAATAAATTCCCATTAAATTAAATTCTCAATAACAGTGTAATTATTATTCAGTCACAATGATTTAAATTGAAAATATGGTGCCAGAGACAATGCTGTTTTCAATTCCTTTTCCATCTGTATACTTTTTTCACCTAAGAATACAGACTCACTTGTCATAGGATGTCTATTTTTGTGTATTTTAAAATATTTTTCAATATACAAAAATGTTACCAACTGTTACAACTTTTCAAAAACATGTTGCCTGCAGGTAGACCCTCTTCCCTAACATCCTCTGCAGTAGGTTGAATTCTGTACCCCATTAAAAAAACATGCTCTTCATCTTTATCCATTCCTGTGGGTGTGGAAATCCACTGTAAATAGGAACCCTTGAAGATGTTATTTTTACTTGAGGTGTGGCCAAACTGAATGAGGGTGGGATTTCAGTCGGGCCACATCTTAACTATCTTAACTAAACTTAACGAATACTGGCAGCTTTTTGATGAGAAAGCCACATGGAAGAGCAGAAGCCAGAAGTCAACAGAACCCGGAAGAAAAAAGAGAGGCCATCATCATGCGATGGGAAGCCCAAGACACCCAAAGGGTGCCAGGCCTCCAGAAGGCAACCGACCCAGGAGGGAGCAGGCCTTCCAGCCTCCGAATTTGTGAGCAAATAAATTCCTATTGTTAGGCCAATCCATTATGTGGTGCCTGTTACAGCAGCTGAGAACTAGGACTACCCTCTTTCCTCATAAAGTTAGGATAGAAATGTGGGGGGACCTATGTCCATTTAACAATTTAGGGTCCACAATGTTATTCACATGGAATTTAAGTTAATCTTTCAAAAAAACAAAAACAAAAACAAGCAACAAGAAAAACAAAAGAACAAAAGAAACACCCCGGGAAACAGGCAATTTAGAAGTGAAGGCATGAAGACGTAGAGCACCAGAGCAGCTTTGTTTGAGTTCCCCCAGCTGAGAAGGCATCTTTGGGGATGAGACAGTTTCCCAGGCCTGGCTGTGACTGCAGAGGTTGGGAAGTGACAGCATGCTGGGGGGTGGCCTCTGGGGGCACTAAGAAACACGACCACAGGGAGCCATTCCCACCCATGGCATGTCTGGGATGTTCTGCAGGTGCACTAAGGTGGAAACATGACAAGAAGTTACAATCCAGAGTGCAAGCTCCTTGCGAGCAGGCAGGGCCTCCTGTACATACCAGGTGCACAATAAGGAAGGGTAGCTAAATTCTACTGTCTTCTTTACTACTGTGCTGTTTGTTAACTAGTTATTTAGTAACTGAAGCAGCCGTGCTTCTCATCCTCTAGGAAGACACTCAATAGTTTTTCATATAGTTTGTGAAAGAAAAAACTTACTGTTTTTCTGGTTGCACAACTGCAATCTTTCTCTTCTTTTGGGCTGTAAAACAGGCAAAAAGGGAAAAAAAGAAAACCAGCTTTGTTACCTAGTTAGTGATTTGGTCAAATGACTTTTTTTAACATTTTTTTTTTATTAGAGAAATTGATGGTTTAAAGAAAACTCATGCAGAAAACAGTTCCCATATGCCCTCCCCCATTATTAACACTTTGCATTAGTGCACAATTGATGAAACAATATTACTATAATTATACTAACTATAATCTATAATTTACATTGGGTTCATTGATTGTGTTGTACAGTCCTATGGTTTTTCTAAAAATTTTTATTCTAGTGCCATACATACAACCTAAAACTTCCCTGTTGACCACATTCAAATATAGAATTCAGTGCTGTTAATTATATATACAATGTTGCACTACCATCACCACTATCCATTCCCCAAACTTTCCCATCATCCCAAACAGAAACTCAGTACCTACTAAGCTTTAGTGTAAATGTCAGTTTTCAAGTAATAACTGAAATAGTGAAAAGCAACTTCACTCATGCCACAGTATTATATTAATTTCTTCTAGCATAACATAGGCTTTGCCTCATCAGAAATGAGGTCTAAATAGAACTTAGTACATTTAATCTTATCACCACACTGCTTATTTTATTTTAAAATGTGCCTTTAATAAGAAAGATAATGAGCACAAATCTCTAACCTGGCATAAACACACATGGGAAGATAAATTGTTGTAAGCATGATTACCCAGCAGGGTTCCCCCCCCAAAAGAAATTGCAATAAGTTGTTACTATAACAGTACACTCCAAAATTAGGATTAGAAGCATGTTTTAAAACGAAAACACTTTATTATGTAAGGAGGATTGAGTCCTAATGAATATGTCTATCAAATATTGACATAAACCAGCAAATAATAACTTTTGGATAAGAAAATTTTCAGTTTATATTTATAATAGATTAGAATCACTGTAACAGAAATAAACCAGAGCTTCTGGCATCCATTGATTTTGGCACAGATAATCCTGCATCTTCCAACATAAGCATAAATTAACTCTAACAGAACTTCTAAGCCTGTTTAGAGTTTGGCAGGTATAATAAGCCTCTTTAAAGCAAAAAGAATATTTGTAGAAGACAGGAAAATAAGAATAAATAAAACACTAGCCACTCCTGACTTTATTTAGTATTCGATTCTTGTGATCACTACAGTGAAGTATAAGTCTGATGATCTCTAAAACACGAGTTAACAGGGGTGGGGATGTGTGAACCGGAGGACATCCTGGCAGACGCCATCCACAGCAGACCTGGATACAACTGTATTAGCCTTAGCCCATATGTGACTTTGCTCCAGACAACCTCAAACACTTGTAGCCTCTCAAATCCACGTGAAACAGGGGCAAGATGATAAAGAACATGAAATCCTGAGCAGGGGACAACTAAGATACAGGGGATTGGGCCCCAAACCCCTGACAACCTAGGGAAGGCCAGACTATCAGCCACGTTAGTTGAGTGAGTTAAGAATTGGCATCATTTTAAGTGAAAAATGAATAAATAAATAATCACTGACAATGAAATAATTATTCTACGCCGGAAAATTTCCTATACTTCTCTTACTGAACACTGAACAGGAAGACTCTTAAGTGTCCTTCAAAATCTATCTACAGCAGGGACCGTGAGGCCACCTATGAGATGGAATGTTCCTTATACTAATGCCCTGAGAATTTACATAATTGTACATTCGGTAAGATGCTAGAAAGAAGCAAAGCTATCATATAAACTAGGAAAAGAAAATATTAGAAATACAATAATCTATTTCACAAAAATTGAAACCCCTTATCTTTAATTACTCACAGTTTTAAATAATACTTGCAATACACATTAGGGTGGAAATAATAAACTGCAAGATTGATTAGGTTTCAAGCTATTTCATGATCATGATTCCCAATACCCTATATTTAAAGCATATTCTTGCATTACTTAAATATATCTGTATGTGCACCTATGTTTATTGTTGGGTTGTTTAACTGCTAATATTGCATTTATTTGATACTTTTGTGATCTAAGTGTAGAACATAATGCACTTTTTAAAGTGTAGACAAAATCTTACCAGTTAGCGGGTATATATACATATACACAGGTATGTCAGTAAATTATTAAGACCAATTATTATTTCTTTGGGAGAAACCTCTTAAAAATTAGTTTTTCCTCAAAAATGGTAATATAAAAATATAGGATTTAACTTGTCATCTTTCAAATCAAAATAATTGACTGTATATGAAAACCAAGAGTACAGATTTCAGACATTTTATCTCTACCTGGGACTTCCAGTTGTCTCATCACTGTGCCTTAGTTTGTCAACCTACAAAATGCTTCCAAATCTTCATCTCATGCAAACTTTAAAGGATAAATGGAATAACAAAAATATTGGTGTTCCTTGGAAAATCTAATACCTTTTTTCTTTTTTTTTTTTCCCACAACATGGCTATACTTCCTTCACCAAACTGTCTATTCATTCAACAACATCCCAGATGTTAGCCCTTCCTGCCACCCCAACTTGGCAATACTTACAAACTGTTTTGTGTGGTGCAGTCAAGGGATAAGAGTTTGCTTCACACCAGCCCACTGGGAAGATATCCATAGATTCAACATCGACAATGAATTCAGGAATGGGAGTCTGCAGACCTGCATTGGAAAAAGTCAAGACAATAGGTACGAGCAGATCTCACGGACAAAGAAACAGAAAAAAATAACCAACAATAGGGCACCCCTGAAACTGAGCAAACCATTCCCTTGTTGGAAGATGCTACTTTAAGAGAGGCTAATTGTCTTGTGACAGATACAACTGCTTCCACACTAAAACTGCAAGAGTACAAGGTGGTACAGATGAAACTGGGGGGTTGGGAAAGAGAGCTGTACTTCCCACAGAAAATGCAAGGAGGAGGAAGGGATTTAGGGACGGCTGGCATCTGAGTCAAGTATGTTGTCAGAGGGAACAGTATCTTCCTTTCCTAAGAAGAGCTTTGAAATGAAGTAAATGGGGCAAGCTTGGGTTGGAGGCCACAGGGCACACATTCAGGCCATCAGAACAAACTTCAACTTAACACCAAGCAGGGTCAACATTCAACTAAAGACAGTTACGTGTAAAAGTTAAAGGAATCAGTAAAACTCTACAACACCAACCCTGAGCAATAAACTTATTAACTTGTCAGTTTGACTGAAGTCACGTATTTTGAACTCAGTTTGTGGCCTGCAGACTTTTGCCACATCACCCAAAAGTTGATTGTGTAGAAATGTCTTTTTTAGTGGAGATATGTCTAACTCACATCCTGTTTCACAGTCACAATAACGTCTGGATATAAACCAGCCTAACAGTCAAGAGAGTCTGAAAAAGAGAAGACATCTGGATATAACATATTAGCAAGAGTTTCAAGGAGTTCCAGCTACTGAGAAAATAAATTTGGAAGCCAATAAACCAGTTAATAGAAGAAAATTCTACACTGAATCAATAGCTGTTAGAAAAAGACTTTGAGGAAAGACACTCTTGAACCAAGAATCAAAAGATAAGAGCTCTATTAATAGATAGTGACTCACTGGCTCAGACCACTTAATCTTGTTTCTCTTTGGTTTCCCACTGGAAATCAAGATGAAAACAGCACAGTAGAACACCATTACACACACACGTTATCAAACAACATCGGATGAACATTGAATTATATTATCTCCAAAACATAACATCATGTCAGATGCAAAACAGTTCTCTCTCTGATGTCAGGTCCACTGGCTTCCAACCTCTGACCTTCTCATCATAAAGCAGATATTGTGAAAACTGAGTAAATTTTGATAAATGTAGGCTCTTAATTTAGTGTTAAACCAATATACTGGTGAATAAAAGTACCCAGAACATTCTGATACAGGTCCTAATGCATATATTTATCATCACCATTACTTACTTTGAACTTTTGATTTGGTTTCAAGAAAGGAATTATTAATGATTATCAACCTGAACTCTATGCTGAATTCTCCTATAATTTGAAGGATATATAAGCTAAAGGAAGGCAAGCAGGCTTTTAGAGATTATTTTTCAATAAAATTGAATGACTAGAAATATAATTTCTATTTATAATAGTATAAAACTCAACCAATATTTAACTAGTTGCCCCAAAAATAATCAAATAAACATGGAAGAATATATTCGAGACAGGCAAAAGGTAAAGAAACCCCCCAAAGAGCTTCAAATGTGCAAGGGGCTCCCTCTGTCCTCAAGAGCACACATTTCTCCAGAGGGTCCAATAAACGGGACCCCTTGAGCAGCTAGCTCCCTGACACATAAGGTCATTTTCTCATTGCCAGACTCACAAAGAGAGTAGCGTTTGTTTCCTAGCTACTAACAAGTTAAATTCAACTACTAGATACATTTGTATTTCCAGATTTAATTTAGGTTATGGATCAGATTTTCAAAGAAGCATAATGTGAACTTTATAGCTTATTCCTTTCTAAATTATGATTTTCATCTTCTAATGTTCGGCTGGTTCAAACATGGTCTCAGATTCATGCTTTAATTTACACATTTACCTAACAACGTATATAATAATAGATTGCTAGGTCTGTTTTTAGGATTCTTTAAGATTCTTTGATCATGCTATCCATACAATTAAACAAATATTTATGAGCTAATATGTATCAACCACTTTGTCCTTAAGAAAGTGGACTTCCTTCCATCCTAAATGTAGCCCATTAAAGCATCTAGTCAATATGAACTGAAGGAAAAGTGATTATTTATCACTCAGGAGGGTTTTCCTGACTCTGAAACCTTTCAAATCCCATTCTGAAGGATGGGTACCAAATCTATTTCCTTTCTTCAACCTTATGAATCTTCTTACATTTGGTTGAACTCAGAGAATAATCTTGTAAAACATAACCCACTATTTTCCCAGATTAGAGACCCAGCAGCTTACAAAATCATCCATTAGAAACACATGCAAGGCTCCTTGATTATTCTAGGGTTGGCCAAAGTATAAATGGAAAGTTGGATGTTCCACTAAGGAGCACTGCAATATCCTTCATCACTTCATAGAAAAAAATCTCTTATGAGCAAGACATAAATCACTGTTATCACTGACTCAGTCTTTGTCTCTATTAAATTGAGTTAAAATAGGTTCTACTGATTCATTTTTACCCAGAACCTACATTTCAAAAACCATCAGGAAGCCTAAACAATCTCCATCTATGGGAAAGTGCTTAAATTATGGTGCATCTTCATGCATGCTGGAATAATCTGCAGCTATAAAGAAGAATGAGAAACCTCTTTATATATTTATATGTAAATATTTTGTAGGTATATTATTAAGTAAAAAAAAAAAAAGCAGGGGGCAGAACAACACTGCATATAGAGTGTATACTACCATCTGTTTAAAAAGGAAAAATAATATATATTCGTATGGTCACAAGATAAATCTGAAAAGAAATGCAAAATATAGATAACCGTGGGTGTCTATGAGAAGGAAAAGGACTAGGGGACTATGGGCTGGGAGGGCAGAAAGAGGAGGGAGAATCTGACTAATACCTTCTTACATTTCTTTTTTAACACTTGTAGAATGAATTACCTGCTTTATAACTACAGCTAACATCATCACCACAATAATAACTACACAACAAAAGATATTCAGAGAAGAAAGGAACAGTCTCACATGAACACAGAATTGCCATAAAGCTTAGATTAACGAAGGGCAAGTTACCTTAAAAGGAAAAAAAAAAAAAACTAAAACAAATCATTTCAATGCTTACAGAAGACTTTCCATATTTAATATATTTAAAAGCATACAAATTTGTGCAAATCACTCTGGAATCTGAAAATAATTCTCCAAGGTGATATGCACTGAGAACTTCGGCCTCAGATCACAGGGCACCATCCGCTCCCAGAAGTGTTCTCCTTGTCCTTCAACCTGTGGAGACGGCCTCACGGCTGATTCCACACGGCAAGCTGCAAAACGGATGTAGCCTTGTTCTATTCAAAACACTGGGATGGAAAAAGGAGATGGCATGCCCTTATGTTTAAGTACCTTCCTAGGAACGCAGTCCTACTAACTCTGAAAATCATGTAATCTCTTCATTCCCAATAAATTACAGAAGAGAGAGCAAGTGTGGGAGAGCACAAGACGGAAAGATGCTACTGAAGGGCCAGAGGGAGATGAGGGGAAAGAGCCAGGACAACTGCAGGGCAGGCAGAGCAAAATGCATTTTCATTTATTTCAGTAATAGAATCGGAACAGCCTCTTTTATCTCAGTTAAAAACTGGGGCTGGAACAAAGGTAAGAGGTATTTAAGGGGACAAGTTAACCTTGTTAGGTATCCCCGTTGAAAGTTAAAGGGCACACCAGATTTGATAGAATCCGTATGAGATGAAAAGGTAAAACACAGACAACTATACGACTTAAAAGCTCATCCGATCAACCATGAGCAAGCAAGAATGGAGGGTGGAAATCTGCGGACCACCTGCCATGCTTTCTCCCTTTGCAGATGCCTGTCTACACAGCAACCATTTACAGCATCCTTTTGTCATCTCAGAGGCTAAATTTCTAAGGAA
Source organism: Choloepus didactylus (assembly GCF_015220235.1). Taxonomy (NCBI): domain Eukaryota; kingdom Metazoa; phylum Chordata; class Mammalia; order Pilosa; family Megalonychidae; genus Choloepus; species Choloepus didactylus. The sequence goes on from NC_051314.1 coordinate 136,665,743, forward strand.
TAAAGAGATTCCTTAACTCTGATTTCTTAGAACTGTGGCTGGTGAGATCAAGATGTCACAGGAAATAAGCAGTCTGAAGGGAAGCCAGAGAAAGGGGACTGAATATGTAAGTATTTATGTGCATGTATGTTTGTAGAAAGAGCAAACAGCTGTTAAATGGCAGACTCAGATTTGAACCCAGGCAATCTAGCTCCGGAGCCTTAGAAAGCATTTGAGATGGGCAGTTTTCTTTTTGGGGGGCTGTCACATATCCATCTTCTGCCTAGAAGAGCCCCGATCCCTTCTGCAGACTCTCCATGATGAGGTAGCTGTGGCCTCCTCTGCAAGAGCAGGACCAGGTTCAGCTTCTCTCTGCAGGTGGTTGAGGATGGGCTGTGGTGATGGCCTTTCTCTCCAGAGCTTGAGCCCAAGCAAGAGTGTGGTCAGCCAGAAGTCACGTTCACCATGCGGCACCTTCCACCCAAACTTTGCTTTGGTTCCTGATGCAAAACCCTCTGGAGAGGCGTCCCTCGGCCTCTTGTCAGTAGACTGCCTCAAAATTCCCATGTCGCTTAAGACAGCCAGAGCCAGTTCTGTTGCTGGCCACCCAGAACCTTGTCTGATGGAGCATCAACTTCCAGAACAAAACGAATGCGGTAGCATCAAAAGCTTGTCCCAGTACAACAGCTCACGCTCTTGGGCCACCTTATTTTAACTGTCCGGGAAATACTGCGCTGGCACCCTAATCTGCTGAAGCAGCTTCTCCCACAAATGTTTCACGCAGACCACACCCCTTTTTATAGATTTTTAAACCACCGACATTGGCTTAAAATGTAGTATTTTCACCTTTGCATTTTCCCTTTTTCATTTTTATAAGTCTCTACAAAATGTTTATTAACCACCTGACTTTTTTCACAAATTATGGAAAGGCTTAAGGAGCAGTTTTCTGCACTTGGTCTCTTCAGCATAAGAGGTTGCCTCAAACTTGTTTCTCTGAACCTCGCCATGAATTTTGACCTCCTAGAATGGTTTGCAAACTCTAACGTGCCAAGAACCATCTGGGAGGGCGACTTTATAAACCTGCTCCCAGGGATTCAGATGCACAGGTCTGCCTGGACCCCAGGAAATGACATTTTAACAGGACGGCAGTTAATTACGATGTAGATGGTGGTTTACTGGAACTGAACCAAGGATATAGAAAATTGATCAAGAATTTCTAAAATTTTAGCTTACAAGTATAAAACACCTCATTGCCTCAAAATTTGGTTGGCAAAACAGCAGCATTTAAGGGACTGCTGTATCTTCATTCACATTTTCATATAGGAACACGCAAAGTCTTGTACAAACATCATGCTGTATAATGTGGAAAAACAAGGGTACAGGCCCAACAAACGGTATATAACACCGATAACAATATCAAGTTGTTTACAGATCCAGTGAGTGTTCTGTTCTGATGGAGCACAGGCTATATGCAAGGTGGGAAAGCCGAAAAGATAAGTTTTAATATAATACCATCAACAACCTCTATCTACGGAGCACTGAGGACAGTGTTCCAATCATAGGTGCCAAGCCCTGTATGGATATTATTGCACCCAGTCAACCCACACTGCTATCCTATGGGCTTGGCTCTATTGCTATAGCGAGTTTATGGAACAAATAGACTTCTTCTTAAGAAGAGACTTAAGACTCCTAATCAAAAGTGTTCAAGATCACACATCAGGAGAGTATATGTGCATGTTGGTAAAGGGCTGCTGAGTGCCATGTTAACTAATTTCTCTTTACTCCCTGAGAATATGCAGAGCTCATTAGGAAGACGGCAATGGCTGGCTTGCATCTATATTTTACAAAGATAATTCTTAGTGCCTCATGAAGATGGTAGAGAAAGCAGCTGGGAAACTACTGAAATATAAAGAGAAAGGAACGAAGACCTGAATCAGAGTGTGGTGGTGCGAAAAGTATAACAGAGATGAAGATGGGTCGTGGAAATGACTCCTGGTTTGGGGGGATGGGGAGCAGCGAGAAAGCAAATAAACAAGAGCTGTTAGACAATTCCTAACCTAGATGACTGTGCTTTCTAAATAAAGTAAAAGGACGGTACCATCGAGTCAGACAGGGCGCTTGAGGAGAAGGGCAGGAGAGAGGGGTTACAGTCCTGAAACCTGTTTTGGACATGCCTAGTGGAAGGTGATGGAATCCACAGAGTGACGTTTACGGGTAGACGAAAGAGGGAGGCTTCGTTTCCTGCGAGAGTTGGGTATTTGCACGTCAGCACAGAACTGCTCCTTGAAGATGAGACCATGTACGGACACTGGTGAAGAAAAGACCTTTGAAGAATTCCAGGCTTCAAATGTAAGCGAAGCAGAAAAAAGATGAAGCCGAGAAAACCCATCTAAGAAGGAGGAGTGGGTGGGGAAGGGGACCCTGCACAGAAAGGGCTGAAGGAGAAGATGGAGAAGAGGGTTTGAGGAGGTCAAATGCTGCAACAGAAAAGGAACCAAAACAACATAGGGGTGGAGAATTGCAAATGATAGTAGAGAAACTTGCCTAAAAAGAAAACGAACTCAGTTAGAAAACAAAAACCAACCAGCCAAAGCAAGACAAGGGGCATACATAGTCATCCTCCTAAAAGGAGGTAAAGAAAAACTGACTGAGAAAAATGGAGATAGGAAGGGTACTTATTAGTGATAAGGGTTGTAGCACCTGCCACGTAAGGGACATAAGTGGTTACAGCCAGTTCACCCAGTTTATCCATGGATTCCTTGCCCAAACATATGTGTGGAACTAACGTGGCATGTTTTGTGTGGTTACTTCATTGAAAACATATGAATTGTGATTCAGCTTCCTCGATGAAAATAAGAAAGCCTTTATCCCGTTGATCACATAATCTAGGGTCTTGTGCTATCATCTACAAAGTCAAGTTTCCTTGAAGGAGGCAATGCTGGTTATGGCTTCCTGGCTCCCGGCATCGACTCCCACTTTCCCTGACCCCACTCTCCACTCTGTTCTGCTCATGTCTCTCCCTGATCCTATATCACAACGCAAAGGATCCATGCAGCCAGCCCAATGCCAAGTCCACCCGCACAGCTCCAATTTCGCCTAACATCACACCATAGACGCAAGATAAAACTCTGCAAGAGCACAGGGTCTGTCTTTGGGACCAGAGGTGGGTTTGCCCACAGGTTTATCCTTGCTGACTCCCTGGTTTCCCAGACAATGAATCCTGCCTGCTTCTCCTCTCCCATACCTGCTCCACTCCCTCCTGGCCAGGGCTTGCTGCCATTCCGGTCCTGGTTTGAGAGGGTCCTACTGCCTTCGTACAAGACAAATGGGCCCCGCAGTACAGACTTAGGTACAAACGCTCCATCCTGCAGGCACCGTCCGTCTTGCTGTCTGTCAGTCCCCAGCCACCTCCGGCACCCAGAAGAAAATGAAAACTTTCGTACGTGTCAGGGTCAATGAGGCGCATTGCCTTGTCTTTCTGTCTTTGGCTGGGTGTTCTCCCTCCATTCTTACTCATGGAAAACTCTTCCACTGGCTTTATGTACAAACAATGATACCCAGCCTTTCCCAAATGCATCTGCTGTGATGGGAAGGTCCTGTGCCGGCTGCTTTACACTCAAACAAACCCCCTGGCATGAGTATTAAATTACTGTCATTTTAGAAATGAGGAAACTGGGGCTCAAGGAGATTAAGCAACTTGCTCAAGGCTGGGCGTCAGTGACGGCTTCAGTTTGAACCTGGTTCTGTCTAGCTAGAAAACATCATGAATATAGCTGTCCACTGCCACCATGACTCCTTAGCAGATGCTCCAGATTACACTCAGCTCACATCCCAGTTTGCATGGGAGAGTCCAGGTTAAGCCTGCAGTACCAGAATCACATTTGAAGAGTATTCCCCTTCACTCCTAAAAGTCTCCCAGTTTAAATAAATTAGATGATCACTGTCCCTGCCATCTTCTGTGGCTTCTGCATTGAAATCCCAGCTGCCCGCTACCCATCTTCACCTGGAATTCATACTCATAACTTAAAACCAAACAGTCCAAATGCACATCTGTTTCCCACAAATCTTAATTCTCTTCTCCCATGTTCCTAGTTCCTCCAAATGGCCTCTCTAGCCTCTGATCACCTGGGTTTGAAACCTCATTGACAACCCTGACAGCTTTATCTCCTGTAACTATCCATCCTTAGAGCCCCAGCTCAAACATTACCTCCTCTTCAAGACTCTCCCCTGCTGGAAAGCATCTCCCCTTCTAAATTCCCATCATGTTTTCTACCTTGTAGACTGGTTTTATTTATGCTTCTTGGCTTCCTTCTTTGAAGGGACTGGGTTCATTTCTGGATCCCCTGCAGCCTCCAATGCAGTGCTTTCTATGGAGGAGGTGACTGTAAATGTGGCCTTTTAACCTTCAGCCTATAGCTCAGCCTTTCTCTGCCACAACCCTCCGTCAAGAGAGGAACTGGACTGCTACACACTGGCACAAAAATCTACAGAGGCGATGCAGCTTTTCTGCCCTTTCTCCTAGTAAGAATCCACAGACTCTTTTCCCAGCAAGGAAAAATAGGGGCTAACTGCCTGCATGGATTTTCTGTGTCCTCGATTAATTTGCCAATTAAAACAGGTGCCCATTCCTCCTACTCTAAGAGATTTTTGAATGCCTGCTAGGTGACCAGGTTTGCATAGAGCTGGATCATCAAGAGGGACAAACTGAAAATTATGCTGGTGACTGGAAATAAATATTACCAATGAAGAGTCACATCTTATTCCTTCAATTTTCTAGCACCCTGAGAGCTAAAGACTATATATTTAAAGGTTCTTTCATCATTTCACAGTCACTTCCTAAGGTAACATTCCATCTGCATGTACCAACACAAACTAAGCATGTACAATCTTCAGAAACTAAGAGAAACATTCCACTGTGCCAAGCTTAAAAAAAGCATGCTTTTTGCCAGGAGCCCACCATACTTTTTGGAGTTACCATCTCTGACCACGAGTGGACTCTCAGACGTTATCCCCAGGGGCCAAGAATCAAGGACAACTGACTCCGTCAAGTTCAACAGCAGCCACCAAAACTATGTCAATGGTTATTTTATCATTCATTAAGGATCTACTTGGTATGTGTTTTCCAGTGGATTATGGTCTTCCAAAAGCTTCTTAATGCTCAATTCAAGATGGTCCCAGTCTTTACAGAGTCATAAAGTTAGGTCTAGAAGGGAGAACAGAAACCAACCAGTTCTTTCTCCTTTCTGATGCTAAATGGATCTCACCCAGCCACACTCTCAGAAGCAATGCCTCCAGCTGGGTGTACTGCACTGCCAAAAAGTAAATGGCCTGGAATTGGTCCATTTAAGGATCTTCTACTCTGTTAGCACCACAAAACAGCATTGTAACATCAAAGACCAGAAGCTTTTAGAAGGACAGAGTTGTCAGACAGAAGGCATATAAATACTTTACTTGCCTATTCCTCTGTGCTTTCATCAACATCTCTAAACTCAATCCCTTTTCTAGCTACATGGACTTTATCTGGCATAATCTCTGTTGACTTTCCTATTCAGCTTTGTTTTGTTGATAAATGTGGCAGACACTATAGACTACCTGCTCAAAAATCAGTCACAATGCCTTCTCTCTTATCTTCCTTTTCTACAGAGGCTGGAAAATAAAAATACTCAATTTCCTAGACTTCCTTGGAGCTGGTGGCAGCCAAGTGACACAGTTCTGGCCAGTGAGATTTAAGCATGTGTCACTAAGAGAGCCTTCTAAGGAAGCCTTTTTTTTTTTAACAGTACAGACATATTCACCTTCATCCCTCCTATCTTCTTCCTTCCTGGAACTCTGACGCAATGCCTGGAGGTACAGCAGCCGTCTTGTAATCATAAGGACGAAAGACACAAGCAACGAGGATGGCAGAACAGAAAGATAGAAGGAGCCTGACTAATAAAACTCTCAAACTGACATATCAGCTCTACTCTAGCTATGCCAAAATTTTTACTGCTTGAGATAAATACCTTGCTCCCAAAAGTGAGATCAACAAACAAGCAGCATTGGCATCATCTAGCAGTTTGTAAAAAATGAAGAATCTCAGCCTGTCCCACCCTCCTTGCCCTTGAATAATAATCTGACTTTTAACAAGATTCCCAGGGGATTCATATGCACATTAAAGTTTGAGAAGCAATGGCTTAAGGCACTATGAATTACGTTGTTGCTTTCAGTTGAATTCAATCCTAACAATATTTATATAAAGTCCTAGGAGGACCACAGAACACATTTTCCCTTGAGTTGACTACTTGCGTTCAGATGACCAACTTTATGCATGTTTCTCATACTGCCTAAGACTGATGACCTAATGGTTTGGGGAGAGAAAATCAAGAACAAAACTCAGAGGCAAAGTGGCTTTGCAACTAGGAAACAGGAGGAGCTGCTCTGTCACCCAACTCTTTGAAGTTGCATAAACCATGAGCTTTCCACATCTTAATATCCTTGCCAGCTAAGTGGCCAGGTTTGTGAGGTTCATACAAGATAACATGGCAAATTATTATGAAAGTACCTAAACAGAAAGCACTATTATTATTTATTATTATTATTTATGCCAATGCTAAATGTATATGAGAGGGGGATATAGGGGAGGAATATGGGATTTTTGGTAGTGGTGTTATTTGCTGTCCTTACTAGTATATTGTATTGTATGACATGTTATTTTTCTTTTTATCATTTTTTTCTTATTGCTAAAAAAAAAAAACAATTTTTCTTGTAGTAATCAATATGTTCAAGTGCTGACTGTGGTGATAAATGTACAACTTTATGATGAAACCATGAACAAATGATTGTACACTGTGGATAAATGTATGGTGTGTGAATATAACTCTATAAAATTGTAGGAAAATTAAAAAAAAAATCTTGCAAAAAGAAAAAAAAAAATTTTTCAATAAAAATCTCACTTCCCCTGTAGAACTATGGGTGAAAAGCTAAATGATTCAAAGTTCTCATCAATCTCTTGCATTAACTAATGGAATTTGTGGCTAGAAATCTATTTTATCTCATTTAAATAGTGCAATGCATGTGTTATGTATTTAATGAAGTGTCCAGGAAAAACAATCCTGAGAGAGTGGACCTCACGAGAGAAGCCAATGCCAAGACATAAACCCACATAAGGAGTTAAAGAGCTGTGAGATCAAGTCCCTGAATTACATTTGCCCCATAAAAAAAAAATCTGAAATGAATGTAAAGTTGCTTGATTTGGGGGAATGCAGACATACGAGTGTGTGTGCCAGTCTCTATTTTTGATTAGTCCCATGTGGCTGCAATGCGAGAGGCAATAAAACTGAAAGTAATTCATATTATTGTGGGTAATGCCCACAATAGTAGATATGAGAAAGTCAGGCGGATTATTAACGTAAGAGAAAGCAGTGGGACAATACCCATCACCATAAATTGTCCTTGCTAACTATCAGTGGTTTGTGAGAGCTTGAAACTATTTTCAAATATGTACCTAAAATAACATTATATTAATCTCATGTATCTTGTTCATTGCTCCCTGTTCAAAATCTGTTCCTTTATAGACACTTAGAGAACTAACTGACTCCAAGAGAAGTCAGATATTAAACAAAAATGATCATTTTAATGACCTAAAAGTGGTCAATCAGCTGTGTGCTGAAAATATTTCAAATCAATCTAACGCATAAAAATAACTAATAAAATTGTGATAAAGCACTTTACGAATTTAAAGTGTCATATAAATGGTCTATAATCAGAATAACTGTCATTATATAAATATTTAATAGCCACAGAGCAACCATAGAGAATCTCTATCTTTTTATCCCCTAGACTGAAGGAAGAAAACACTATATACAGAGCACTGTGAAAAATAAGAAATTTAGCTGTCACTTTAAAAGTTAAATGCTCAGTAAGGGAAGGAAAAAAAAAAAAAAATCAAACCAAGACCAAGGAGATTGATAGGCTTTTACTTTATTTGTGTGTATTATATTTTTTAAGTGGTAAGACAGTTGCATGATTTTGGCTAATGATTCCAGATAGACGATATTCAAACAATTGCTTAAAACACTTACGAAAAATGTGCAAGGTCTGAAAAATCTGGCAATCTATTTTTTTACTGTTTCCTAACGGTGACTAAAATTTTCATTATTACAGGACGACAGCACTCTGGGGAATAAGGAAAAGAGCTGACGTGAGCCAATGTACTTTTTTTTTTGTTAAAAAAACAAAAATTTATATCCCAAAGACGACCAGCAAAAGGAGAAACTACTGTCAAAGTGTTAAATTTACACTGAATAATGCTCATCATTCTTTCTAAAAAATGGGACACTGTGGGGTCTAGTGAATTAAGCAACACAGAAGATGAATTTGAACCCCAAGCATATCTTAATGGCTCAGCTGTTTCTCCACCTATAAAAATCAAGATACTCTTACTGCTGTCTGTGTTAGGTAATTATCAGCTAAGGCACTCTGAAAGTAAAAACTCTAAAGAAATAATGGCTGTCAAAGAACTTTAACCATAATGTGTTAAATAATAATGATGATAATGGTCTTGAAATTTTACCATTTTTGTTTTCAAGTTACTAATGTAAATGAGATTCCAATTTCTTAATATGGTTCAGTGTGGTTAAATTTAAATTAGTTACATGTAGTTAAAGTTAAATTTGGTGACTGGGAATTACAGAAAGGGTTGTTTTTCCAAGAGCAGTTGATTCAGCTTTACGTGTAAATAATGAAAATAAAGTCATGCTCTATTCTTGTAGCGCAGGAATACACACCACTTTGCCTCTGTCTATATACTGGTTGATTCCAACTGGAAGCCATTCCACTTCAAAATCCGTTAACCAAGCACTCAACTTTTTCAGACTTTCCAATTATTTCAAATTTATTTTGAAACCCTAAATCAAAATCATGTTTTAAACTGTTTTCTGGGAAGTAATGACACATGGAACATCCATTTAAAATTACTGTTCTCTACTTTTCCCAATCTTTTGGACTACAATATTTATGAGATTGTAGACCTATTTAAAAGATTTTCACTGCCTTTTAGATTTGCTTACCAAGAAAATAAGGATGGAAAAGATATTAGCAACAATTCTGTAATTATCAAAAGAACGAACATTGACCTTTGAAACCTCCTATTCCAGTGGTGTTGTATAAGTAGGTCTTAAGATTTAAACGATAGACCAAGAAAGCCAACATTATTTTATTATGCATATCTAGTCTTCACTTTCAAATACACTTGAAGTGCTCTAAAATATTAAAAAAGAAAACCAAGGAATTATAAATCAGGGGGAAATCGGAAACCTTAGAAAACAAACCCATTTTAATTATTTCTCACTGAAAAATGTAACCTGGGAAAATAGTTATTTGCCTAAATCCAAAATAATGATCATCCAGGTTCTGTTTAGAAAGATAACGCTCTTCTGTGAATTATCTGTGTTCTTGTAAATGGACTGTAGCTATAAGGAATAATTTAAATATCACTGAACAAACAGGCTTAAATCCTGTTTATTAAGTAGTTGGAGAGAAAGTCATCCTCTACATACTATTCTGAGGAAAAATCAAGCATTGACTGAAGAAACTAAAAAGGTATTATTCACATTAAAATGCAAATATATAATTTTATCTTCCTAACAACCAAGACCTCAAATACCAATCTCAGTGACTCATACTAATTTAATTGTGACATTAGCTTTTATGATCACAGATGTAAAAAGACCACTGTGTTCCAAACATAATTATCACACCAGCATCTCATTTCATGAAATTATGAGCTAAGATGAGAGCCTCTGAGTGAATTTAGATTTGATTAGTTTCACTTATTTAAGAACACTGAATAATTTAAGAACTGTTTAAGTAAAAGGGAATCAAAAGGGGCCCTTCGGAGAAGAGCTGCATTCCTCCAGAACCTGCCAGTGCATGGTGGAGACACGTGTTCTCTGGAGTTACTACTCTCTGTACATACCTTCCAGGTGAAGCCACATCAGCCTGCCCTTCACACCAACGACAGAGGCCACACAGAGCTCTCCTGGATTCCTGGGATTGACAGCTTCGAGCTTCATGTTCTTTGTGAAGCCTCGACCGAATGATGTCTGAAAGAAACAGAACTAACACTGAGCCGGTGGATATCACAGCCTGATCACATGTGGCAACAGGGCTGGCAGATGAAGAAGCAGAAATACACACACATGTGTGCACGTGTAGCTCATTTATGAGACAGGCAGGCATTTTACGTGTTTAGCTTTCCCACCATGCATGAGGAAAAAAGAACTATGCATTCTTTATTTTTATATCCTAGTATCTAGAACGATGCTTGGCACACTGCAGGTGCCTAAGGATATTGGTTAAATGAGCAAGAGAATAAACACACAAATGAATCCGAAGTCTCGCTTTCCAGTTCATTTACTTCAGGGAAAGTTCATTTACTTTAGGGAAACCACCAAAGGACCAATCATTTCTTCCACTTTCCTATACTCCTGACTAGAATCAAACCAGGGCATATTTAAGTGAGTTGAAGTATGTATTTCCGAGCTCCCATCAGGCTTCATTTCCCTTCAGCCTGGAGAACACCCTTCTCTTATAGGACAGGTTTGCTAGTGAGGAATTCCCTTGGTCTTCTTTCACCTGAAATTTATTTTACATTTGTTCTTTTTGTTTGTTTTTATTTCCTTTTTTATTCATTTTTTAAAAATGTACATGTACTAAAGCTCACTCTTTGGTGTACAATTCTATGAGATTGGGGCTGGTAGACAAAGGCACACAGTCTGGCAGCCATAAACACAACCAAGATTGTCAACAGTTCCTTCAGCCCCCCAAAATACCCCAGCACTAACCCTTGTTAATCAGTCCCTCCCCAATCCCTGGCAACTACTGATTCCTGTAATTCTGCCTTTTCTATAATATCATCTAAATGGAATCATATCTTTGGGATCTGGCTTCTTTCACTTAGCATAATGCATATGAGATTCATCCATACTACTGCATGCACTGGTAACTTACTCTACTTAATTGCTAAAAATATTCCAATGTATAGCTGATAATGGATTGTATAGATGGACAATGTCTATCCATTTACCAGCTGAAGGATATTTGAGTTTCTCCCAGTTTTGTGTGATTATGAGTTAAGCTGATATACATATTCAGGTACAAGTCTTGGTGTGAACATAAGTTTTCATTTCTCTACAAATGGAATCAATGTTTCAGGTTTTAAGTGTATGTTTTACTTCATTAGAAACTGCCAAAGTATTTTCCAAAGTGGCCATAACATTTTGCATTCCCTCCAGCAATGTATGAGAGTTCCACTTATACATTCTACCTAGCACTTGGCATAGCCATTTTTAAAACTGTAGCCATTCTAACAGGTGTGCAGTAGAATTTCACTGTGGTTTTAATTTGCAATTTCCCTACTAACTGATGATGTTGAGCCTCATTTCATGTGTTGCTTTGTCATCTATATACCTTCTTTGGTGAAGTGTTGGTTTTTATCTTCATTCTTGGAGCATATTTTTGCTGGATATAGAATTATAGTTTTTTCTTTCAGCACTCTAAAGACTTTCATCCACTATCTTTTGGCCTCTGTCATTACTGAGGAGAAGTCTGTTGTTATTCAAATTGTTGTTCCCCTATTTGAAATATATCATTTCTTTTCCTCTGGCTGCTTTCAAGATTTTTCCCTTTATGTTTGCTTTTCAGCAATTTGACCGCAACCCAAAGTTGCAGCTTGGGGTTCACAGAGAGTCGTGAGCCTGTAAATATGTAGGTCTTTCAGCTACTTTGAGAAATTTTGGGTCATTATATATATGTTTTTTTCTGCTAGTCTCTCTTGCCACTTCTGGGTCTCCAACTGCACACAATGTTGTCTCTTAGATCCCTGAAGCTCTGTTCATCTTTTTCTCCCAAATCTTTTTCTACTCTCTCTTCTTTAGATTGGCAAATCTCTGTCTTCAAAAATTCAAGGTCATTGACTCTTCTCTGTCATCTCCATTCTACTAATAACTCCTTCTAGTGAATTTCCTTATTCAGATATTTTATTTTCAGTTCTAGAATGTCCATTCTTTTAAGTTTCTGATTTGGTTGATCTGGAATGCACCAGAGAATTTGTATTTTCCACAAGTATTTCTCAGATGATGCTGAAGCTGCTAGTCTGGGGACTATACTTTGAGAACCACTACTTTATATCATCGGGTTTAGTTATAATAGAGGTTTTAAAACATTTGTCTGCTAATTCCAACATCTGGGTCATCTTGGTTTTAGTCTCTGTTGATTATCTTTTCTCAGAAGAAACTCGTCAATATAAAGAAGAGAGAGTAGAAAAAGATTTGGGAGAAAAAGATGAACAGAGCTTCAGGGATCTAAGGGACAACATTGTGTGCAGTTGGAGACCCAGAAGTGACAAGAGAGACTAGCAGAAAAAAAACATATATATATAATGACCAAAAATTTCTCAGAGTAGCTGAAAGACCTACATATTTACAGGTTATAACCTAAATGGTTTCAACATTATGTGTGAAAACTGTTCTGGATTGTGTTATATTCCTCCCAAGAGTGTTGACTTCTCTGTTTTAGCAATCAGTTACCTTGGTTGGACCCAAACTAGAAACTCTGGCTCTTGAGCAGTAGCTCAAATTTCAGTTCACTTATTTTCTCTTTAGCTGAGTTGTTTGGAGTCTGCCTGGCAGACATGTGGATCAGGGATCAGCCAAAGATTTAGGCAAAGTTTATACTCAGAAATTGTGGTTCCCCCTCTCCATCTCTCTCCTTTCTGAGAGTCTCTCCTCACTTTCCAGTGGCTGTCGTTGGCTAGATTACAATATGTAGTTCATCAGACCAGAAAGGCCATGAAATTCCATCACTGTGGTAGCTATCCTCTATGTTGCCAACTGTGGCAGCCCTCAGGCAAAAAGCCTGAAAAAACTGGGACAAATGTTCCATGCTGTTCCTTTCTTCCAAGTGTCCTCTCCCTCCAGAATCTCACTGCTTTTATTCATTCTCCAGTGCACTCAGGTAGTTGTTTTTGGTACTTTTGTCCAGAGCTTAGAATTGCTACCTGAAGGAGGGCCAGTTAGGCATGAGCTTAATCAGCCAATACTGGAAGCCAAACTGTCACTAACATTATTTTAAAATAAATATGAAATTCTCCAAAATCACCAACTACTATCAATTATAATCAGACATGTTACAACACTATATAAATAAATGTAACTATTTTGAAACATACATACCAAGATAATCACGTTCCTATAAGTAACGGAACACCCTTATGTTATTCACAGAAAGAAATTAAGGTTAATACACGTTTACATGTCTTTTTATGTAAGTTAAATTGAAAAATGCAATTATGTCTTTACATAACCAGAGCAGAACTATCTAATATATATTAAGAAACCAATTTGTTCTATTCCTTTGTTTCTTTGCAAACAGAAATCAAAGATATTCTAGGTAGGCTAGAATATTTTTCTGCAAGTCATTCAGCCTCATCCAAACATATTATGTATTGAATTTCTTTCTGATAATACAACTCAATAGGCTGCCTAAAAAGACCTCTAAGTGAGTTATAAGCATTTTATCCCACTTAATAAGGGAAAGCTATGACCACATAACCTATTTTCGTTTCAGCTCACTGCCTGAGGGTATTTATAAAGGATCAATAGCAAAACTGTTACCTGTGAGTTTATTTTACTAAGCATTTGGCTGTGTCAATCCATTTCATAACTGCCTAGGATTGTTAAACATCCCCGGGGAAATGTCTTCCCTGCATCCACTGCCACACTAGCTCTCTCCTTCTACAGGGGAGATGTATGATTAAAAAATGAATTCATAATAAACATTCCATTAGAGAGCACTTGAAGCAAGCTAACAAATTCAGCAAAGTACCTGTAATGCAATGCATATGCCAATGGGCCGATGCCAATCCTGCCTATTAAATAAACAGAGGCAGAAACAAGGGGGGAGCATATTAGTGCCAAGGGTTTTCCTAATGAATACACCGGCAAGTTCATTAAAGGAGATTTAATCTTGGTTGCTAAATCCCAAAAGCTCAGAGGCCACCTGGGGACGTGGCTACTTGCTCCACTACTAAAATCCATTTGGACAACTGCTTGGTGAATGGGAGCAGAGGGCAGATAAAATGAAGCCTTAGTGGTGCTGTGTTATCATAGAATAAAAAGCTCCCTAAATATAGGAAACTAGGAGGAGATGCAAGGATTTTCTTTCCAAGGCTAGAGTGTGAGGAATATTTCTCTTCTCAAGTGGAAAGCACAACTTCCAAGGGGAATGGCAATGGGACAAAGTACTTCCATGGTCTTCAGTGAAAGGCATTGAGGCCAGAAGATCCTGTGACAGTGACATCACTGTGGTGAAAAGTCAAGTAAGAATTCACTGGACTTAGCAGCTCTCCAGTCACCCAGGTGCTGACTTCATGGAGGCACAGTCACATGGCTGTCCCTGCCAGACCACCTAAGCACATGCCACACAGGTCTCCAGTGCTGCAGAGAAACCACCTTGTGCAAAGGCAATGGAAAGTCCAATGGAAAGCTCATTTAACCATTTAAGGAGCCCTGAACTTCCAACTCTGCCACTAATTTTTTTCTGTATTTATGCGTATACAATGACCCAGTCATCAACTTACTTAATTCTCCAAAATCTGTTGTAACTTTTGCTCAGTATTGAGTTTCTCTCTATTAAGACAACCCTATGTGCCTCCCAGTTCTCATATTCTTTTATCCCTGTACTACAAATCATGGTGAGGTCAGGAGTGTGCAGGGAATCAGCAGCTAGAGGGGCACATGTTTAGAAAACAAGTATTTGATTTGGGAGTGCTTTCTACTGTTGTAAAATAGATCCCAAGTAGAGCATTACATCTTTTTTGTCTTGCCATAAAGAATTAGCTTACATGATTTACTGTATGTTCAACACACTACACTATCTATTTATACCTCATTCTCAAAATAAGGATAACAGTGCATATCCCTTTTCATAGTTACAAGGGATGATGAAGTTTAAATGAATAATTTTATAAACTACTTTATACAACCACAACCACCACCTATAATTTCAAGTGCACACATGTACACACACATACATATGCATTCACTGCTAGTTTATTGTCAAAAACATCCTATTACTATGCAATAAGCTCCACTTGAACAAGGTAGCAGCTTAGAGTAAGCAAAGTGCAAAACTGCCTTCCTAAATCACTCAAAAAAACATTTTTTTCTTTAAATTTTTTATTTTGAAAGAATTTCAAACTTACGGGACAGTTGCAAAGTAACACAAAACCCACAGAGAGAATGCCAACATACCTCTTCCCCCAGAGACCCAGATCCACCGATTTTAACATTTTGCCACATTTGCGGCATCATTCTATCTATGCAGCCATCTATCAACCTATCTATCTGCCTGTCTGTCTACTTATCAATTTTCTAAACATTCAAGAGTAGGCTGCATACATCATGTACCTTCAATACTTAATATTTCAATTTACATTTCCTAAGAATGAAGATATTCATTCATGTAACCACCTGAAACATGGTTATCAAGTTCAAGAACTTAACCCTTCCAATTTTTTTATATGTCCCAATAATATCCTTTTGGGCCTCAAAGAAAAACATTTTAAGATCATACTTTTAAGAATATAACTCAGGAGCAGAGAATCTTACATCAACGGGCTTGTCAATATTACAACACATAGCAAATGCGTATCTAATGGTAGCATAATGACTAGCTCTCCACCAAAATTTGTGCTCCATCTTCCACAGCATACCATCCAGCCAAAATACTTGTGCCAGCTTCACTTACGGCATGACACAGCCCTGTGACCAGTTCTCACCCATGGAGAGTGAAGGGGAAGTGATATGTTTCAACAGTGGGCTATAGTTTTTAGAACTAGAGATACCCTCTCCTTGATCTCCTGTCCTATCTGGTGGCCGGATTCAGATGGTGAAGCCAAAACCAGCTGGAGTCCAGATCTCTGATTCACCACACTGAGAACAACAACCCACTGATCAGGAACATTGTGGACTCTTCCAGAAGTGAGAAATCAACTTACACTATGTTTGAGCCACTACACAGTTATACAATTCTGACTACACCCTAAGTATCATACAAGCTGAGAGATGGACTTTCCAAAAGCTGTGAAAGCTTTTTGACATTGCGATACAAGGTTATACTCTAACTTTGCTCAATAAATAGAAGGTGACTTATAAAACCTGTGGAGGACAATGTTTATCAAAAAATGTAATGAAAAAGAAGAATCTTACGTTTCTGAAGCAGAAGGGAGGGGCTGCCTCTGCCCCATGTTGCTTATGATAATCTGCCCAGTCGAAGTCCTGGCTAGAGTAACCTGTGTGGGACAAAACAGAGATGAAATAATGGCGTGGATCAGGCGAAATCTGAGACACATGAACAGCTTCAGGGTGTACCAATAATTTAAACGATAATGGGAGCAAGTTTTGGTCCACCTAAGATGACGTCACCTGCATAAGCCTAAAAGCACCTCAGACTTCAGGAGGGTCAAATGGAAAGTTTTGAAAAATGCTAACAGATACATGTACAGTATACCATCATTATCATAATGTGGTGCCTAAAGGCTGGTAAAGGCTGGACTTGACCTACAGCAGCTCTTGCCAGCAGGCAGATTTGCTATAGGGAAGAAGAGCTGAGGAGGGACAATACCCAAAACCCTTTTGCACCATCCATTTGGCAGAAATGCACAAGAATACCTACCTGTGTGCAAACGCTGAGTTTCCGTGAACTTACTGTTCACTATCTACATGGACACCGTGAGAATTTATACTGAAAAAAACATGACATGGGAATGATTTCCAAAGAGTAATAGAAGGTCCAGCAGGTGGCAAACAAGGGGCAGAGGTTCCAGAGATGGAGTCGCCAAAGAAATGAAGGGAAAAGAGGAATATACACTTTGCTTTGGAACTTCATCTTCTTGAAGATGAAGGACAGTGAGACTTGGGAAAGATGGGATTTTCTGGTGGGAAGCTTTTGGGGGCAGATCTGAGATACCAGGAAAGGAGTTTGAAAAACAACTATTCACATATGTACTGGAATTCAGTTAAACACAGATCCTACTCAAATGGTATTTTTTCTCTTTTTTTTTCCATTCTTTTCTTTGGAAGCAGGGGTATGGAAGGAAGCAATTATCCAATATATCCATCTCCACCATGACAACCATGACAATACGTGGCAGGAAGTGAGAGGAAACTGTTCTGAAGTGTAAATAAGAAAGGCATCAGGTATATGGCTTAACCTAGCTAGGACAATACCTCCTAATACGTGTGTCGTCTGCAGAAAGCCAGAAAAATTAACAAGCTGTCCTGCAAAGGGGAAAGAGATGTTAAAAAGTTTCCTGTGAACACACAGGCTGTAAAATGGGAATGGAAACTGCAATACTAATTATGATTAATTGAAAAAGTGTGAAATGTTATCTTCATTGGACTTGCTCTCCTTATTGGTTTAAGTGTATGTAAAATAAATCAATAATGAATTTCTCAAGTATATTTTGACCCAAGTCCCGCAATCTCTTTTCTCCATATCATCATAAATTCTACAAATACCAATTAACTTAACATGAGCAGACTTTTTGTTTACTAAACCCCACAGCTACAGAGGAACTTCAGAAATTTTTTATTAAAGTAACTCAAGTTTATTGGTTGCCTTCTATCTCCATTTGTGCTCCCCGAGGACAAACAGGTATAATTTTTATTAAGTAACTGCAATCTATCAATTGCTTTTTTAGGATGTATCTGTCTGTGTGTATATGTGTGCATGTGTGTGTGTATGACCAAATTTGTCCAAAAAGGCAGCTGGCCTCCCTCCCCGGTCCCTGGGACTGATCCAAGACCCTTCCATAACCTTGCAAACCATCACTGGTAGAAACAGGTTTCTTTCCTTCCTAAAATGCCCATATCATCCTATAAAGACAACCGCTAATTTCCTTCCAACAAGGGGATAAGAAGTCTCAAAATTTTGAGACACTATATACCTTTCTAGCTAGTTTTGAAGATCCAAAAAGGAAATTATTCAAGTTTTCTACCTACCCTCCAACCCCACAACTCCTCTATTTATCCACCAGCTGAATGGCTATTTCACGAGAGGCTTCCGGAAGGTATTGAACCAGTTTTTCTTCAAACAACTAAAACAAAACATATCTTAAGTAGGATAATGAAAGTTTCTTTACAATAATACAATTCTTTACTTGGAACTCTGGAACGGTTTGGGGTGACATCCTTGTGTGACTAGGTAAGAACAGAAAAATTATCCTCAAGACAGTGCACCCTACCTGAGAGTCTATAAAAGATGTGCACTCACCAAGTTTTATCTCTCAGAAACTTAATTCCACTAAGACTGTTCCTATGCCAGACAAGTCCTAAAACCCAGAGGCAACAGCCTCTTTAAGAACAGCAATCAGATGCAGCCCCTTCCCCATACTGTCGATACCCCCCTTCAATATGAACAAGTTAGGGTGCTCACTGCCTAAACACCTCTGAAGATGGAGATAGAGATTAAGTGAGAGGAAGAGGTAGCAACAAACAAGGTAAGATTTAACAAAGGTCCATGAACACTGAAGCATTATATAAGTGTGTATATATATATATATATATTTGGATGCTGGGGTGTTGGAACGGCTGGAGGGAGGTAGATGTCATGAAGAACTGTGGCCTATGGCATCCTTTGGGATTTGCTCTGTGGCTGCACTTTGAATTGTGCCTTGGGGGTCTTCATCTTTCTGTATATACCCTGTATTGCACAGTAGGGAAGGGACTGGGACTGTGGAACTCTGGTCCATGACAATTTTTGGAATTGCCTACATAACTGCTTGTACACCAAGAGTGGACACCTTTCTGCATGTCTGTTGTATTTTACAATAATGGGGGACGCTCAGGTTGTGGAACTGTGACCCATGACATTCTTTGAGGTTTGTTCTCTGACTGCTTGTGGGATTGTACTTTGAAAGTTGTCACTGTTACATGTATACGTTGAAGTTCACAACAAAAATAAAAAAAAAAAATACAGTGCAAATGGTGAGGAGCTTTGTATATGCACACAAGGTACTAAACAGGAATGCAGGACTATAAATAACTGGATAAATCAAGGTAAAAGCCAATGAAATCTGTGCCTGAGTTCCTCGTCTACAAATTCACAAAATAAAGAATAGATCTTTGAGGGTTCCCCTAGCTACTGCATTCTAAGACTCTGAGCCATCATTACTAATTATTTTACTGTGGCCTCTTAAGATTTTTTGTCCTCTCTCTGTGGTTAATTCTCTGCTGGGTTGGACAAGGAGAGGTTATGCAGAAGGACATTCCCTCTTGATTTTGTTAAAGTCAAGATCTCCTTTTGTTCAAACGACCTCTGTCACTCCCTTAGTTAATTTTATGAACTTAAGAAAACCTTCACCAAGATTATGGGGGGGTGGGCAGGGGGTAAAGAGGAAAAATCCTTTTACATAAATGAATAGCAAATCACTTTCAGATATAACACGGGATTTGGGTATTCCTAAAGGTCAATAACTGTACAGATAACAACTTTCCAATTTAGAAGCTACCCCAACCCTCCAACAGACAGACATTTACAGGATTTGGACTTTCTAAAAATCCATATTCACAACAAACAACTTCCAATGGGCTTCAAAACATTCCATAAAATGTTATACTCCATGGTTTCTTGGACCTACATTCAACCTCTTCTAACTCCAGTACTCAAGTCTCTCTCTATGGGGAGCCATTTATGAATCTAATAATTTGAAGATATTATCAGGTCTTGCTGGTTATCTTCTAAACAACAATTAATTATTCTGCTCCTAAAACTCTCTGATTTCCATGAACGTTTTCTAACAGCCTGATTTTTCCTTCTTCTCTTAGGGACCGTAACTCATATCACAGCCTAAAATTCTTTCCTTCAGGCTGATAATAAGCTCTCTTTGTAAGGCAGTTTTGTGACAGCTCAAAAACTAGCAGCTACATGAAAACAAAGTGCTGTGGTTGCATAATAGAGACAACCGGGGTCAATTATTCTCATTAATCAACAAAGACAGAACAAGAAGTACTAAGGCTTAGGTGCAGCCAGGAAAACATGTTTTAAACCCCAGAGGGAAATAGCAATGGATTATGATGTATTATGTAGAAGGGAGTCCCAATAAGATGAAGTGCCAATATCTCATCTGAAAACATGGAGGCAAAAAGTCAGAGGGATGAAATATTTAAAGTGCTGAAAGAAAACAACCGTCAGCCAAGAATTTTGTATCTGGTGAGAATGTCTTCAAAAAGGAGGGAGAGATGAAGCCATTCCCAGATAAATAAACACTGAGGGAGTTTGTCACTGCTAGATCTACCCTACAAGCAATGCTAAAGGAAGTTCTTCCAACTGAAAGAAAACGACAAAAGACAGTGGATCAGAGCAGCATAAGGAAATAAAAACCTCCAGGAACAGTAACCGTATGGAAAATTTTAGATACCAGTATTATCGTTATATATATATATTTGGTATGTAACTCCACTTTAAAATTCTTGCAGATGGCAAAACGCAAATGTATAAAAAGTAATGATAAATCTATGCTTTGTGCTGGATTTTGTCAAATGCCTTTTTGTGTCAATTGAGATGATCACGTGTGGGTTTTTTTCCCTTTGTACACACAATGTACAGAAACACAATTGTAACGTATCACAAAAAAGAGGTTGGAAGGACAAGCACAGGAACAGTGTGTGTGTATGCTACTGAAGTTAAGCTGGTATCAAATCAAACACGATGGCTACAGATTTAGAATGTTAAACTTTAGCTCCATGGTAATCACAAAGAAACTATTTGAAAAAAATATATATTGAACGAAATGAAAAAGGACTCAAAACGGTACACTACAAAAAAAAAATCAAGTAAATATGAAAGTAGGCATTAAAGGAAGAATTGAGGGTCAAAAAAGGTATAAGATTTTAAATGACCAAGTAGCAAAGGGGAAGAAGAAACTTCTGCTTTATCAGTTGTGATTTTAAACATGAGTGGATTAAAGTCTCCAGTCAAAACGCAGAGATTGGCAGAATGGATAAAACACACTCATACTGAAATTCACATCAACATAAAAAAATCAAGTAATATATTACGCTACATGGACAGAATGAAGGGGAAGAAACCCCACATGATCATCTCAGTCGACACAAAAAGGCATTTGACAAAATCCAGCATTCTTTTCCTGACAAAAAACACATAGGAAATCAGGAATAGAAGGAAACTTCATCAACAGATGAAGGGCATAAAGGAAAAACCCATAGCTACCATGATACTGAAAAACCTTTCCACTTAAAGATCAGGAAAAGGACAAGGAAATGTTGTTAAGATGTTAATTCTACCCAAAGTGATTTACAGATTCAATGCAATCCCAATCAATGTTCCAAAAACCTTCTTTGCAGAAATGGAAAAGCCAATCAAATTTATATGGAAGGATAAGGGGCCCCAAATAACCAAATCCATCCTGAAAAAGAATGAAGTTGGAGGACACTCACGTCCCAATCTTAAAACTTATTGTAAAGCCACAATAATCAAAATAGCATGGTACTATTACAAGGACAGGTATATAGACCACTGGAGTCAAATTGAGAGTTCATATTTTAATTCAGGGTTTAATATCCAGAATAGATACAGAAGTCGAACAACTCAACAACAAAAAGAAAAACAACCCTATTAAAAAATGGACAAAAGACTTGAATAGGGATTTATCCAAAGAAGATATACAAATATTCAAAAAGCATATGAAAAGATGCTCAACATCATTAGTCACTAGGGAAATGAAAATCAAAACAGTAAGGAGATACTATTTCACACCCACTAGAATAGCTATTATTAACAAACAGAAAATTACAAGTTTGGAGAGAATGTGGGAAAAACAGGAACACTCATTCATTGCTGGTGGGAATGTAAAATGGTACAGCTGCTGTGGAGGACAGTTTGGCAGTTCCTCAGAAAGTCAAGTATAGAATTACAACATATTCTGGCAGGCACACTTCTAGGTATTCTCCTAAAAGAACTGAAAGCAGGGACTTGAACAGATATTTGCACACCATTCTTCATAGCAACATTATTCACAACTGCAAAAAGAATGTGGTAATCCAAATGTCTTTCAGTCAATGAACTGATAAGCAATATGTGGTGTATACACACAATGGAGTATTATTAAGTCGTAAAAAAGAATGCAGTTGTGATATATGCAACAACACAGAGGAACTTGCAGACATCATGTTCAGTCAAATAAGCCAGACTCAAAATAACAACTATTGTATGACCTCATTGATATGAAATTATTAGAATAAGCAAACTCATAGAGTCAGAATCCAGAATACAGGTTACCAAGGGACAGGGTAGGGAGAGGGAAATAGGGAATGAAGGCTTAAAATGTACACAGTTTTATTTAGGACAATGAGAAACTTTTGGTAATGTATAGGGGTGATGGTAGCACAACATCATGAACATATTTAACAGCAAAGAATTAAATATTTGAGTGTGGCTAAAAGGGGAAATTTTAAGGTGTATATATGTTACTAGAATAAAATTTTTAAAAATCCATGGAAATGCATAACACAAACAGTGAACCCCAAGTTAAACCATGGACTGTAGATAATAGTACAATCATAAAAGCGTGCTTTTATCAATTGTAACAAATGTAGTACACCAATGCAAGCTGTTAGTAATAGGATGGATGGCATGTGGTAATCCTCTATTTTATGCATTATTTTTCTGTTAACCCACAACTTCTCTAAAGAAGAAATAATACAGATACATACATGGAGGGGGAAGAGGGTGAGGGGGTTGAAGCTAAATAAAAAACAGAAGAATAGTAGATGTAAGAAGAAAATAACAGCCAAAAAAAAAAAAAAAATCCCTTCGACCATTAAAACTTGCAGCATGTCTGCCCTGGGACACTGCAAACTAGGACCAGTAGAGTTATTTAAGCTTTCATTAGTGTTTATTTTGAATGAAATTCCAACTATTGCAGGTTGAAAGGGGATGAGGGCAATGACCCATTTCCTTATGATCCAAATTAACTGACATAAACCAGCTCCACTTGTAACATTACTACTGGCTGCATAAACGGACAATTCTTCTGAAAAGCGATTTGGCAGTAAACATGTTCACGTCCTTTGACACAATAATTTCATTACTGGGAATTCAGGCTACACAGACAAAGTGTTAATTGAAAAAGTCTTCATAAAGACACTAATGGCAATATTATTGATAATACTGGACAAACCAAAACCAACTTCACATTCGACAACAAACAATTCAAAACTCAGCCAAGTCCACTGAATCTCAAGCAGGCAGGGAAATGTGCACAGTTCGTAAAGAAAAAAGCACGGGCAAGTGATTACTATGGGTGTAGATGAAGAGATCGCTACAAACATACGCAGAAGGAGCAATTTTACATAATAATATGCAAAGAAAAAAGAACAGAAGGAAATGTAGGAAAAACTTCACAGTAAATATCAAAATAACTGTTCGGGTGTTGGGATTCATGGTTACTTTTTCTTTTACCCCTGCATTTCCCAAGTTTTCCATAATGATCACAAATTATTCCAATAATAAAAGTTATTTGAAAACATAGCATTGTTGCTCTATTTTTCAAGATAAAATCTTTAGAAGTCACTGATCAATCGAGCAAGCATTTATTCAGCATTGTGGAATCCACCATGACTGCCTCTTGACAGCATCCTCCCGCTTCCTGCCTGGAAACAGCCCCTGAGTGAATCACGCCAACCCTAAGACCATCACAGTGGTCTCGCACCCCTTGCCAACGGCTTGGGATCAACCAGGCTGATGTGTAATTTTAATAACAAAAATAAAAAGAGGAAAAGAACATCATGCTTGCAATCTACCTGACTGGCCAAGATGGAAAAGAATGATAAGAACCTATTATTCTAAAGGATGTCAGGAAGCAGGTACGTTCAAGCACTTCTGGCTGGAGTCAAACCAGATAATCCACTGCAGATGTCAATTTGGCAACATGCATCAAAACCTTAAAAATGTGCTTGCCTACCCTCCAGCCTAGTCATTCATTCATTCGTATATATTCATTCATTTCAAATCTCTTGAAATAGTGCATGACATGTTCTACTAGGGATAGAGAAGTGAACAAAAATCTCTACCTCACAGAGCTTACATTTCAGTGCATGGAGATAGATAATAAACCCATCTAAAAGGGCAGAGTATCACAAGTGCTGGAGACAAAAAGCAGAGAAGGGGTACAGGTTGCTGCAACTATGAACAATAACAAGGTGAAAAGTGAGCACAGACTTGGAGGAACTGAGGAAGCCAGCCATTTGGCAATGCAGGGAACAGTGTGCAAGGAGGGGGAATGGCAAGGACAACAGCCCAGCAGCATGTCCAGAGTGTTTTGAGGAACAGCAAGGAGAGCTGTGGAGATGGGGCTGGGGCAGGGTGAGTCAGGAACAGGACAGAGCAGTCATTCCAGTGTGGCGTCAACAAGAGAAGTAAAAGAAGAGCTATACAAACACATTACTCTAAACATATTCAAAAACAACAAACAAGAACCACAAGAAATTGTTTACATAAATTATTTCCCTGCAGATCATGGATTTCTCCTCAGAAATTTAAAATATTAGACATTCTGACATGAGGCCCCTTAATAAATAAGTGACAAAAGCAATTTACAAGATGGATAAATTATATGTGTATGAATAATTCAGTAGATGTCTATATTACATACTCAAGGAAACAGAAATGTGAAGGAACATATATCAAAAGTTATTTCTTCAGGATAGGATTACTACTATTATAAGTAATATATTTTAAACTTTTTTGTTTTTTCAAATTTTTCAAGAAGGAATGCATATTAAATCTGTATTAAGTATAAATATTTCTCTAAAGAAATAAAGTGAAGTCCTATAAAATAGTAATGCCTTCTAAAACAAGGAAATGCATTTGTTCAGTAAGTATTCACTGTCTGCCAGACTTGAATTAGCTGCTCATAACAAAAGGATGCAAAAGGCATCACCCCAGCTTTCACTTGCTCCCCTAGACTCCTGGGGCTAACAGACACAGTCGGATAAATGTAACAGTGTGGGGTAAAGGCAGTGGTGGAGAGAGAGATAGATAATTAGGAAAGAGAGCTCTGAAGACACTCACCAAATACAATCGAGCAGCATGCAGGGGCTTCACAGAGCTCCATCTGGGAATCATACACTACATTTACCCGGACCCTACTGGAGCTAACTTTCTAGTGAGAAGATAGAGAAAATAATAAATTACTCTAGGTCTCCTGAAAAAAACAAGAACATGGGGAGGAAGCTAATACAAAACTGCCCTAGAGAGGAAACTTTCAACTTAGGAACACCCACAGTAATAGCAACTACCACTGCAAATTAGTCAACAGTGAAAAATCACACACTACAAACCACCACGAGGGGCAGTCGGACAAAAAAGACGTTGAAGCAATTTTACTAGAGAGAAAGAGGTATTGCCAGGGAGCTCAAAACAGCTTCGATCAGGGGAAAACAAAAAGGAGAAGTGGACACATCCTCAATCTCTGAGTGATTATTTTCTTTTGGAAATTTATAGAGCAAACAGACAAAAATACAGTAAGAATACAGAATATTTGAACAGTACAATGAATACAATTAATAAGCCTGAACTAGCGGAATATGACAATAAATTTGAAAACAGCTGAAACAGACAATTCTGTCGAAATATATGCCTTACTGAAACTGTCTCCAGCAGAAATGGTAATCAGAAGTAAACTTAAAACCATGAAAGGAAATACATTTATAGTCAACAAAATACCAACAGCTCCAGATGGTTTTACAAGCTAGTTTCATCAACACTTCAAGAATCCTCTAATCCACATCTTATGCTAACTGTTTTCAAGACAGACAGCTCAGCAATGCAGCTGGATATGAAAGGAATAAACAAAACTCAGTAGTTTTCCTCTGTAACAGCCACAACTAATAAGAAATTAAAATAATAATAAAGTTTCATTCATGCAGTCAGAAAAAGAATGAAGAACCCAGGAAAAATTCTAACAGGTGATTTCAATTTATAAAAAGATAATATAATAATATGTCAAATTTTTTCTACATTAAGCCATAAATCCAATGCAAAACCCGTGAAAATTCCACTGGGATGTTTACAGAGCCTTACAAATTGATCCAAAAATTTACATAGAGGAGTATCTTGCCGAAAACTTCAGAAAATTTTAAAGAAGAAGAAAAAGTGGAGGGCCCCATCTAATAGATAATTGAGACATCATAAAATAATATTCATAAAAAAGGTGAGGTATTTATATAGCATTAGACAAGTAGACCAATGAAACAGTAAAATGAAGAACAGGATAAGGTCCGTGATCATAAGGGAACTTGATATGTGACAGTCCTGGCTTTACAAATCTGAGAGGAAATGACAGACTGTTAAATAAATGGTGCTAAGACAATTGGTTATTCAAGCAAGAAAGAAATTTCTCTCTTCATGCCATGCAAAAATTAATTCCAAGTAGGTTACAGAGCTAAACATGAAAAGCAAAACTGCAAGATGTTAAAAGAAAACAGAATATAAGTAAAAAGGATTTCTAAAGACACAAACAGAAAACATAATGGACAAAATGGATGCATTTGACTACATTATAATTCAATACTTCATAAAATATAAAACACCATTAAAAAAGTCAAGAAATCACAGACAAGGATTCTGTTGCTGAAACACATTACTGAAAAGGGATTTATATTAAAGTATATAAGATTTTCTATAATCAAAAGAGAAAGGTCCAAGAATATAATCAGACAACACGAAATCAGACAATATAGAGAGAAGACACAAATTGCCAACAAGCATATATGAACTCAACCTCACTGGTAATCACAGTGCCAAGCAAAATGAGGAGATCCTTTTGCTCATCAGAAGGCAATGTTTAAGCCTGAGAACACCACGTGATCGTGAGGATGATGCAAGATGGTGCACTTTGGTGGACAACTAGTACAACTGGGAGAGCATTTGCAATATCTAGGGAATTCCAACAATTCCACCTCTAGGTATATCCCACATAAAGAAACTCGCACAGCTGGGTACTTATACAAAGATGTCCGTTTCAGTACCTCTTGGAAAAGTGAAAACTGGAAATACATGAGATATTCAGCAATAAGTAGACAGATTTAAAAATAAGGTTATTCATAAAGCAGGTAAAATGAATAAACAATTTACAATGTATCAACAGAGAAATATCTGAAAAATTGAAAAGTTACACCAATTTTATTTATGTAAACTGAAAAGGTACACCAATATTATTTATGCAAATATTAAAACATGATCATTTTAAAGCAATTGTAATAACAAGGGAAGACTGGAGCAGAGATAAACAAAGAAACCAGTGTAGTCATGTAGTAAAAGCCTAAATCTTTAGAAAGGTGGTTATCTCATGGAGAGTGAGGCCGGAGGGGAACAAAATGCGGGCAGGACTTTGGTTCCCCCAGCATTCTACAAATACTCATTTTGTGCCATGCGATATTCTAGCTACTGGGGAGGCAGCCAAAAAGAGTAAGTAAAATATATAGCATACATGCCAATAAATTCTGTGGTGAAAAACATTTCAGGAAGGAGATAAAATGTTGTGAGGTGGCAATCTGCAATATTAAATAGAGCAGCCAAGAAAGAGCACCCCTAAAAGGTAGTTGAGTGAAGATTAAAAAAGGTGAAGGAGTGAGCCAGGCAGCTATACAGGGGAAACAAGGGATGTCCCTGGTGTATTCCAGAAACAGCCAGGAGGTGGATGGCCCCAGAGCAGACGGAAGAGGGGAGTCAGGGGAGATGAGGGCAGCCAGGGAACTGGAAGCCAGAGCTGTTGGGCATTTGGAGGCTGCTGTCATGATCTTGACTTGGGTATTGAGGAAGGTGGGGAGACACCGGACATTCTGAGCAGAGGATGGACACGTCTGACTCAGGTTTCAAAACGAACACTGACTGCTATGATGAGAACAGACTGAGGAAACCAACAGACCACTGTGTACCCAGGTGGGGTAAAATGGCGGCTTGGACCAGAGTGGCTTTGATGAGAGTCAAGGATGACTCAGTGTTTAACTTGTATCTATGATGCCTTACTTCATTTTTTAAAAATCTGCATCAAATACAGCAAGCTGCTGGCATCTGTTTAATCTGGGCGGTAGGTCAGTAAGTATGTATATATTATTTTCTGTCCCTTTGGGTGTGCCTGAAATATACTGAATTACAAAATGTACTAAGATCATCAGTCAAAGTCTGAGATTTTTCTCTAGGAAAAGAGAATACACATTAAGGCTCCCAAGTGTGTCTTGGTAATAATTAAAAAAACACCTTTACTTCTTAAATCCCATTAACAGTTTAAGCATCTATTAAAATGGTCAACCTAAGAGACAAATCAAGTTGTTAAAATAAGCTATTTGTACTGCTCACACATTTTACAACAGAAGTTGAAAGGCTCAACCTTTTCCACAAAAGTCAACCCAGGGTGGAACTTTGTCCTCCTCTAATTCTACAACGAATCTTTGATGTTATGTGCTGGGAAGGTTAATGAAATAATATAAAAACAGCAAGCCATGGGTGGTAACCTCTGCACATTTTTCCTTCTTTATTTTCTTGTTGATCACTCTTCTTGGCATAGAAAGTGGCTATAATACAGAATTGTATGTTGTGTTTAACCAATGGGCTAAAATCTCCAAGGTTCTATCCTTGGCTTACTGGGAAAGCAAAGGCTCCCACAGAGAGCACCAGTGAGTAATTGCTATGTACTCTGCCTTAGACCTCTTGTCCCTAATGTCTGGCAGAGTTATGTTTTCTGTTGTTTTTTAATATAGGAATAGTGTCTAAACAATGCAGTTAAAGATCTACAATCTTTGCACCTCTCTCTCTTATATCACAAGATGCTCCTTGGTCCATCAGCTGCTTCCCAATAACATCTTTTGGGGATCAGACTACATATGGTAATTGCAAACAGAAATCCAAACAATGTAATACATTCCTTGAAAACATATACACATGAAAACATCTAAAAGCACTTGTCAATATATATAATAAATCCTATGGCCTGTATCTATAAACCACAGTATTTAACTTAAAAACTACAAAGTTTTCAAAAGAGTTTATTCGTCTCTCTATTGGTAGGACAAAGAATGGCATTTGAAAAATCCCTGTAACATATTCCCAGCCCTGGTGTTGAGATACAGGACATGTAACAAATTCCTTCAAAGAGAAGCCCTAAAATCACCACTACCCAAACCACCACCACCGTTTCTAAATTTTAGTTCATTTTAACCACAGAAATAAACATGCTTCGCTCCCACAAGATGAGGAGGACCTCACTAGATAGTCATGACTTTGCTATGACCACAGAGATGTGCAGAATTATTCCCTTGACTGGTAATTCTCCAACTGCTTTTTGCAAAATTGTCGACTGACATCAGCTGCTCCTATTTCAATCAACCAGAACTCCACTAAAATTACTACGGGTGAACATTGTGGCGCGACGAGTGAAAGAACAGTAGTGAGGTACGGATTTGTGATAGGTAGAAAAAGTAGTCAGTTCCATTTCAGATATTAGGACTGAGTAGTTTCAACATCAATTTTATTTATTTGTTTTTAATTGTGGTAAAATATGTGTTAAATGAAGAATCATTTTAACCATTTTAAGTAGACAATTATTTGACATTAAGCACCTTGGCAATACTGCAAAATTTTCACCACCACCTATTTCCAGATTAGTCACATCTTCCCAAACTGAACTCATACTCACTGAGTGTGAATTCCCCATTTCTCCCTCCCCTCACCCCTGTAACCACTAATCTGCTTTCTGTCACTATGAACTTGCTTATTCTAATTATTCCATATAAAAGAAATCATACAATACTTGCCCTTTGGTGTCTGGCTTACTTCATTCAACACGTCTTCAAGTTTCATCCATGTTTTAGCACGTACTGAAATTTCACTATTTACAGCAGAATAATATTCCATTGAGTGTGTATCACATTTTGTTTATCCATTCATTGGCTGATGGACACTTGGGTTGCTTCCACCTTTTGACTATTGTGAAAAATGTTGCTATGAACATTGGTGTGCAAATATCTGTCTGAGTTCCTGCTTTCCATTCTTTAGAGAATATACCTATGAGTAAAACTGCTAGGTCATATGTTAATTCTATGTTTAACTTTCTGAGGAACCACCAAGTTGTTTTAAAAGTGATTGCACCATTTTATATTCCCACCAACAATGTACAAGTGTTCCTATTTCTCTGCATCCTTGCCAATACTCATTATTTTCAAAATTTTTTACTAGTCATCCCTGTAGCTGTTAAGCAGTATATCCAATATATCATTGCAGTTTTAACTTCCATTTCTTTAATGGTTAATGATGTTGAAACATCTTTTCATATACTTATTGGTCATCTAAATATCTTCTTTGGAGAAATGCCTATACAAATCCTGGCCCATTTTTTAACTGAGTTTTTTGTCTTTTTGCTGTTGAGTTGCAGTTGTTCTTTACATAATCTGGATTTTAAAGTCTTATCAGATATATGGGTTCCTAATATTTTCTCCCATTCTGTAGGTTGTATTTTCACATTCCTAATGTCCTTTGATGCACAGAAGTTTTTAATTATGATGAGGTCCCGTTTGTCTATTTTTTCTTTTGTTGCTTATGCTTTTGGTATAAAATCTAAAACTTCATTACCTGTTACAAGGTCCTTTCGATATTTCCCTGTTTTCTTCTAAGAGCTTTTTTACAGTGTTAGTTCTTACATTTAGGTTGTTTATCCATTTTGAATTAATTTTTGTAATATGGTGAAAACGTAGGGGTCCACGCTCATTCTTTTGCATGTGGATTTCCAGTTGTGCCAGCACCATTTGTTGAAGAGACAATTATTTCCTCCATTGGATGGACTTGGCACCCTCATCAAAAATCAATTGGCCATAGATGTGTGGACTCATCCCCGGTCTCCCAATTTTATTCCATTGGTCTGTATGTCTATCTTTATGCCAGTTCCACACTGTTTAATTACTACAGTTTGTAGTAAGTTTTGCAGTCAGGAAATGTGACTCCTGCAAGTTAGTTCTTCTTGATTGTTTTGTCTATTCAGGGCCCCTTGCAATTCCATATTTGGAATTTGAGGGTCAGTTTTTTCATTTCCGCAAAAAAGGCTGCTGGAATTCTGATAGGGACTACACTGAATCTGTAGAACACTTTAGGCTGTATTGACATCCTAATGATATTAAGTCTCCCAGTCCATGAACGTGGGATGTCTTTCCATTTATTTGTCCTCTTTAATACCCTTCAGCAATGTTTTACAGTTTTCCTCGAACCAGCTTTTTACCTCCTTGGTTAAATTTATTCCTAGGTATTTTATATTTTAGATGCTGTTGTAAATGTAACTGTTTTCTTGATTTCCTTTTCAGATTGTTCATTACTGGTGTATGGAAAACCAGATGACTTCTGCGTGTTTACCTTGTATCCTGTAACTGCTGAATCGTTTAATTCTAATTGTTTTTTCATGGACTCCTTGTGATTTTCTATACATAGGATCATGTCATATGAACATAGGTATAATTATTATTTTTCCAATTCAGGTGCCTTTTTCTTCTTTCTCTTGCCTGACTGCTCTGGCTAGAAATTCCAGTACAGCGTTGAGTAACAGTGGTGACAGCAGACATCTTTATTTCATTCCTGATCTTACAAGTTTTAAGCCACCTCTGCCTCAGCTGATCCTCAAATTCTCCGTGTATAAAATGACGGGGGTTGACATTTATTTGTGAAGAGGTCCACATAAACACAAATCAAAAAGTTAAAAAATTCAAATGTAAAAAATAAAAAGTATTCTGTGAAGAGTTTCACTCCCACCCTTAAAACCATCTTCCCTGCTTTCTACCCTCCACAGCCCACACAGAGGTGAGCTTTTCCATGAAGTTCTATGGCAACTTCCAGAGTTTCTTTACAGAACATGAGTACATGCTAACATATACTCTCACTTACTCTTTTCTACCACAAAAGGTTTCACACCATACCCACTGATTTTCATCACCCACAGTGCACACTGGAGAACTTTCCAGAGTAGTGCATAGAGATTTTCCTCATTCTTTTTAACCACAGCATACACTTGAGATATTCATGTAACAAAAACTATTTGACCATCCCCTACTGACAGACACTTGGATATTTTCCAGTTTCTGTTATTACATATAATGCTGCAACAAACTTGTACATACATTATCTGTATAGTATATCTTTAGCATACATTTCCAAAGTGGAACTGCTCAGTCACTGTACAAATGCTTCTATAATTATAGTAAATATTGCCAAACCCCCTTCCAACAGACTGCACCTTCCTGCCCTCTCAATGCATCAGAATCCTTGTTCCACCATATTCTCATCAAAACAGATCCGTCTTTATTTTTTTAATTTCTACTCCATCTGATAAATAAGTGGCATCTCAATATGCTTTTAATTTGACAGCCTTGAAAAACTGAAGCTCAATTATTTGGCTAAGGCCACAGAGTTAGTGAGTACCAAAATGGAAACAGAACCTAGGGCTGCTCAACTAGCATCCTGCCCACTGGCATTGAGCACAGACTCAGGAGCCAGGTGTCCTGGGTTCTACCCTCGCTGTGCTACGTTCTATCCATGATTCCGTTTCCCAAGAGAGTTCTTTTTTTGAGGATTAAATGAGTTAAACAGTGATGGGTAAAGAGTCTGCGTTACGTAAAACTTCATCATATTATTATCAGACCACACACCAGCACTGCAGAACTTTAGCCTGAAGACTCATTCAAAGCTGGAATGGAAATAATAAAAGTATTTCTTCCAGGGCAAATGAGTATGGGGAGAAAAATCAGGATAGAAGGCCAGTGGAGTATAGTCACGTCAGAGAAAAAGCAGGTGCAGCAGAATGAAGTACTGCTTAGAGTATAGGATGGCCACAAGTACGCTGGAACTTACCCTGTGTATCCAGATATTTTCCCAGTATGGTTAATGTCACTAGTAACCCAACCCTGGGGGATTTGAAAAAGGTAGCACAAAACCCCTATGTAATCTGAGGTTATCTGTTAAAATCCTCCCATGATTTTATTTTTCTAACCTCTTTCCAATTTTCTCTTCTACTGTTCCATTTTCCTTTTCATATTCTTATCTTTCATTCTGCGGTTTTCTCCCCTGAAAAACCCTTAGACTTGTAAGTGACAACAAACCACATTACTTAAATACAAACTCAAACTCAGTAATTCCAAATAATTGGGTTCTTGGCTCCCAATTTAAAATTGTTCTAATGCATCCTGGCTCCAATTAAAAATTATGTTAAGATATTATAACATCAAATTGTTGGGTATCTGAGAGTAATTTGGGCTCTGGGGAAAATATGACTTAAAAATAAAAATTTAAATTGCTTCATTAGTAAAATAAAAATTTAAAGAAAAGTTTCCTTAGCATTCTGTTGCATTTTTAAAGCCACTTCTCAAGACACTTTTCACATTTTGCCCTCAATCACTTAGCAATTCTGTACCTTCTATTAGGAGACAACAATAGAATAACAATCAATATAGTAATTGATGGGGAAACTAAGGTTCACAGAGGTTGATTGAGAAGCCCAAGGTTACAGATCTCAACATGTGATGTAATTGTAATTGACTCCTGTGCCAAGCTAACTACAAACTAAGGTGTTTTCCCACTACACTTAAACACTTACGCCTTAATGATTTACAACATAAACTTTTCCGGGTTAACAAAGGCATTACTTCAGTGACAATAAGACATCCCCCTCCCCACCCTATCCAAGCCTTGCAAAATTTCAACAGACACAAACCTTTGGGAGGTGTGAGATTGACTCCGTTTTTAAGGCACCATTGAACTGGTAAAATCCCCAAAGAATCAGCATGGCACAGCATTGAGATTTTACTAGGTTCTGCTCTCAGGTCATCAATGGTCACTTGAAAAAAATGATTGCTAAAAACCTGAAAGAAAATACAAGTAGAGCCAAGGGTTAACTCTTTGATGTTACAAATGATGCTAACATAAACTACTGGCACAGCTTTCAAAGACAATAAATAAATTTTACCAAATGATTTGAGCACAATCTGGCATACCAACATATATTCACTAAATTAATCCAGTTGCTAAAATGTTACAGTTGGACAATGTTGTCATATAAATAAAGATACATGAATAATTAGAATATGCAGAAGAAAGAGATTTAAAAAGATGAAAGGCTTAGAGGAGGTAAAGCAATGACCATAGTTGGAAAAAAAAGAACACTGATGAAGAAAGTAAGACATAGATAAACCCTAGTCTGGAAGAAAGTCAAGGTGCACAATGAATGAAAGGTCAAAATGGAATACTGGTTTCCCTCTGTCCAAAGCAGATGCCAAATTCCTTACACCACCTCATTCAAGACCCTCCAAGATCTGGCTGAATCTTATCTTTCTAGCCTCATCTCACATCACATCCCTCCAAATAACCCACCTTCCAGCCCAGCAGCGTCCTCACTCCTGTCCTCAGTGTGCCCCAGCTCCATTTTTTATCTACCAAATCACAGTGTATTTTCGAAGGAACATCTTAAATATCAGTGCAGCTGGGAAGTTTCCCCAGCCCATCGGGTTGAACTAAAGGGCCTCCTACTCTCAAAGCATCTGGCTTGTAAGCCTATACTGAAAATTCTCATTCATTCTTGTGGACTGATAACACATCTGTTTCCCCCAACAGATCATAAGTTCTTTGAGGACAGGGGACTCTTCTTATTCATCAATGCATTCCTGCAATGTACAGAAAATGCTGTAAACCTAGACAAATGTAATGCATAGCTACTGAATACAAAAAAAGAACACTGATGAAGAAATAGGAGCAAGGGTTGCTGACTGACAAAGCAGAAGGCAAAGTTCAGATGTACACGACACTGAAAAGCATGATGGATTCACAGAACCGAGTCAGCAAACCAGAAAATAGAGATCACTTTCCCTACCCAACAAGAAACAAACCAGTCTTTCTTAGGAAACCTTAACATTTTTACAAAGCCATCAATCCTGGCTCCTTCATTTACAAAATATTTTCTGGAAGAACCCTGGTTAAGGACAAGGTGGAGAGGAAGCTCACTTATATTCCTCTCTACGTTAATTCCAATAAAGAGCTACAATAATTCTCCTGTCTGAGGTTTGCTTCTGAGATTAGATGTCAGGGAGCAAACGTCACCTTTCCTAATGAGGCCAGCTCTGACAACTCTATTTAAAAATTACATCCTCTCTCCATCTCAACACTCCATTATCCTCAGTGGATGCATTTTTCTCCTTAGCATTTAGCATGCACCATACTATATTTATTCATTTATTTATTTTATCCATTGTCAAGTCCTCCTCTTTAAAACATAAGCTCTGAAAGGAAAGGAACTTTTGTCTGCTATGTTCCCATTGTCTAAAATACCACCTAGCAGACAGCAAATGCTCAGCAAATATTTGCTAAATTAACATGGTCTAGTCTTACGCATATATACACACACATACATATGTATGTAAAATACATGTAATTCTGTAGACAACTGGCAGGATCTCTGTGCCATTGGACCACATAAGGGTGGACAATAACAAATCTCCAAAACCTCTTAAAATACATGTTTATGTGTGCACATTTCAGGAGAAAGGGTTTATAAATTTCACAAATCCATCAGCAAGTTAATGTCTCCAAACAGTTTAGAAGTCAGAACCAACAGGTCTCAGAACTGATAAGAACCTTCCTCAAAACTGCAGTTCAGAGCTGGTGGAAACAGAAAGAGAATCCAAGCCCTGGAATTGCAGAATCCTGTCCTCTAAACTATATGGTATATTTCACATACAAAGATATTACCATCATCATCGTCGTCATCATCTATCAATCTCTCACTGTTTTGGAACATCAAAAACACATGCCCTCTAACTAAAGGCTGATCATTTAATACTAGATCTGCCATGTGCTTGTCTATATTCTTGTCTGTTTGCTTTAATATTATTATTTATTTCTTCAACAGTTGTCCCATGAAGGAAAAAAAACAGAAATTTCATTATGATGAGTAATAGCAGTATGATATATCCTCAAGCATCATATTCTGAAACATTTTCTGATCTTGAAAGAAATGTATATTTATTTACAAATCTCTTCTACATTGAGAATAATCTGATACCTCATTACATGAAGATGATTGTTGAACTTGGGGAGGCACCTACCACCCAAGTTCTAAGAGGCAGAAACAGAATTCCAATCCATGAATTATACAACATATGATCAGTTAGAGAAGAAGAAGGGTGTATAAGAAACAGAATGACTTAAGCATTTTATCTTTGGTACAAAGGTTAAAAAAAAATAAAATGAAACACAAAATGTAGGTTAGGGATTAGTGAAAATCATCCCCCCACCCCCCCATCCAAAATGAGATTGACTTAGAAACATTTTTAGTGTGAATCCCAAACAGCTGTGAATGGAAGTCTAGCCAACTACATGAAGATATTTGTACTGAAACTAATTATAATTAGTATGTGCCATTCTAACTTCATATACTGCAATTATTTAAAGGGATAAGAATATGAGATAGTCTACTGTGGGCAAGCTAAGCACATCTAGAGCTCTGTTTAATTTATTTTATAAATACCTAATGAAGCTGACACTGTAGCCTTTTAGAATGAGGACAATGCAATACATAGCCCAGATAAACGGAATTAAGGGAAATTCTGGCCAGGTTTCAAAAAGATATCATTTCTGGTTTTGGAAAAATATGCTACAATTACCAGAATACATAGTAAAGAACCCCAAAGGCAATTTCAAATGAAAAGGCTTTTAATGGATGGTGTTTGAGCAAGAGAGCATGAATTTCAATCTTGAGATGATCAGGCAAAGCATAAATCAGTATTTTTTCCTGTTTGTGGTAAGTCTTTAAGAAAATTACCTTAAGAATAATAAAAATAATTCATGTTCACTAAAAATGCACATTTTGAAAAGAAGAAATTCATTATAATAATTTTCCATATTCTATCATGTACTATCACCACTAAATTTCTTAAACTTTACCAAATCCTGAATGATAAAAATCATGATTTGAAAACTTCAAAACGCTACTGGCTGCATCAACCAATCCAATCTCCTTCAGAAAAAGTCAAAACTCAACTGTCTTTTGAACCTCTAGTTAAGTTTCCCCACTGAAATTGCCAGAAGGCCATTCGTTAACCAAAACAATGCACTTATGAAGACTGCTAAATTTGTTGGTTTTCCTGTCACGTACAAGGAAACATTTACGTAACCAGAGGTGCCTTCATCCAAAGTCCTTTGCTGGGGAAGGGTAATTACTATCGTAAAAGAATATCAGATCATAATAAAAATGCCTTTACATGAGAAAGGAATTTTGTTCTTAATTTGGAGAGCTTAGAAGCGTGGGTTTCCTTTAGTCCATGAAAATCAATAAGAAAGAGATTGAAATGCTGACAATTTGGAGATGGAAATGTACTTTTCACCATTTTCAGATCTTTTCAAATATAAATAGATCATATTAAGTATTCTCGGTGCAAGAGGAACATGTTACCATTGCAACGATTACAATATGCAACTCATACCCTTATAACAAATACAGTATGCAACCAATAGGTAGCTTAAATATTTCAATGAGAACAGGAACAAACAACAGCTTAAAGTAAGTAATCTCTGTAGCTACCACTAGTTAATAGAGGCGGTCAGCTGTCCCTGACAGAGGTCACCGCTTCAACTCACAGTTATGCATCTGAACTTTTCTCCAAATCTTCAAGGACACCAGGGTTAAATTCCAGAGTATCAGAAGACAAGCAAAATTCGCCCCACTCATTATAAGAGGAGGCAGCTGATTCGACTTGCTCTATGGTACCAGTGATAAAAGGCAAGCTTAAAATATTACTGATCTGGAGAGAGGGAAATTTCTCTTCTGTTCATTTGACGTTACTGCATATCCTTGCAGGAAATATATTTCATCTGGTTGGCTTTGAGTTGAATGACTTCTTTGATTCACTCTGGAGGTGGAGGTGAGGGGCAAGAAGGAAAACCCACCTTAGTCACTGATGCAGGACAGATATGAAAGGGTTCACTCATATCCACTGCCTCTAGCTTCATACCAACTGTGAAGAAATGGCTTCGCAAATCTGCATGATCCTGTAGGGAAAGGGTTTAAAAAAAAAAAAAACAAAAAAAACTGAAAGCCATGGTATTGTAAATTAACTCAGTAACTGTCTGGGTGATATCCTGAAACATTTTCCTGAGCAGCCACTGAAATCTGATTGAAATAATGAAACCTCCCCGTTTCGAATTTCTAATTATTGCAAGATACTGTCGATTTAATTATTTTCTGCAGGCGAAATAGCTTTTCCGGGGGAGAAGGAAATAAGCCTTTGTAACCATTCTTAAATTTACACTAAGCAAAAAAATTCACATTACGTTGCTTTGATCTTACGAGGTGCAACCAAACGAAAGGCAGCAGGGTGAGAGAGGCAATCAGTCATCTTAAACGCAGCAGGACAATCTTCAGAAAGGATGGCCTCGTGCTCGTGGAGTTACTTCCCCAGGGTTTCAGTAAGTACCTTGTGGGTGACACAGTTACTCCCTGCCTCTCCACATCTGAGAGCACGTGCCTTATCAATAACTGGCAGTGAGCCGATGATCTTGGAGATATGCGCATAAAAGAGAAGAATCCAAAACAGCCCCACAGAGAATCAGAACCTGACCTCCCTACTCAATAAAGATGAGCGACAGCCTTCTGTAATCGTTGTCTGGCAATTTTATAACCCACTCACAGCAACCGGATGCATGGGAGACGGAGCTGCCCCGCCTTCTCGAGGAAACAAATTTCAATATTCACTTTAGCTCCAACAGCAATAGATGAGATTGGCTGGACTCTGGATACCAGAAGGCCACCTCATAACTCACAGTCTGCATAAACAGTAGTGGATAAATAAATGTATTTGCAGCCTGGCCCTGAAAAAATGATAGCTGCAAATAAATTCGGCTATTTCTGAATACATCAATCGGGTGTGAAGTACAAAACTTCAAAAGCTCCATCGCTTTCTTTTATCCAGTGACCTCAAGTGGCTTTCTAATTAACTTGATCTTGCCATTGCGCATCCCACTCTAAGGATGGCATACAGCCATGTGTCAGCTCCAGTCCCCCACAAGAGGTTGACAACACAGCCAGTGTCAGTCCCGGGAGAGGTCAGAGAAGATGAACTGCTCCCAAAACCCTTCCCTGCCCCAGGGCTTCACCAAACCATGCACAGAATATCAACCCCTGCAGCACCCCAAGGATGCTCTCATTTTTCATTTCCCCTTGGCAGTCTGTACAGGTCGCTGCAACCCATGGATATGCAATAAATGATGGGCTCCGATGAAGAAAATAATGCCTTGACCAGGGAGGGGGGCTGAGCAGGATGAGAGAGGACACGGCCAAGGTACAATGACTTACACGACAAAAACTAATAGAAAGAACTGGCCCATGCTAAACCTTGAGAATTCAGAATAAACGCATTATAAGCACTATATGCATAAGGAAAAAGCACGAGGAAACATTCTTAGGTATGGATGGATGGCTTTCATTTTTTTATATTGAAAATTAAGCATCTGTTTTTAAAGGTGGCTGGAGAAGACAGGTCCTAAAAGAAAGAAAGAAATAGAAAAGAGAGCTAAAGTATATTAATATCTACCAAGCACAATGCCAATTAAAAAAAAAAAAAGAGCTTTTTTGCTATATTGTAGCACAGCCACAAAGCACAGGTGTTGAGACATAAGAACCAAACAGAAAGATAACAAATTGACACCTGAGTTAGAAGATTAAAAGACATCATGGCCCCAGGACTTCACCCTCAAGGGAGACTGAGTCAAACTTAATGCATTTTGCAGATATTTTTTTCTATAAGCACAAAACCCTTTCACCTTTTGAATAGAGGGACTATCCTAGAATTATAATATGCCTCCCCCATTCTGCCTGAATACAGTCAGCAAACTTAAGCAGTCATTACTATACTGTTTTACAATACAGCAATGCCCTCAAACGCTAATGACACACTTTAACTTATAACAAATGGCCCTGGAGGAATGTAATATTTTAAAAGATGGTCTTCTGTTTCCCACTCTGCCATCAGATGTCCTTCCTTACTGCAGCAAGCCCTCTCATTACCCTGAGCTACCAGGCTACACATCTTTGACATGTGGTCCACCAAGAGGAAGTATGTAATACACTCCCTGTCCACCTGCCTCTATCATCAGGGTCCTCTTGGATCTTCCACCTCTCATCTGTTCTCCCTTTGCTTCTCCACTGAGCTTCCACAGCAGGGGCTCCTGACAGCAGCCTGCACATCTTGACCTTCTTGCCACCATCAATTCCCTCTCATTCCGCCCTGCATGCCCCCTCCTCTCTGACCAATATACTTGTTCCGATCTTTGTTCTCTGAATGGAGCCAGCAGCTCTCTAGTAGCTTTGACCCAGGCCCTCCTGGCCCTTTCTCCATCCCAGGCTGACCATTTTGGCCCTGACCACTGACTTGCAAGTCTCTAGCCTATATTCTGCAAGGCAAGTGCTACTGGAAAGTCTTCCAATCACAGCTCCCGATGACGGTGGGCTCCAGGAAGCCTGTGCTAACCACTACCCTTTAACCGCTGCCTTATTTTATTCACAGCTATGTAGTGGGAACTGGGTGGTGGCTGCCTCTCCTTAGAAATAAAACATAAAGGCTTAGGACAACAATTTGTTCCCTCGTAACCTCCTCATTTCAGGGCTCGTGACTGTATTATAAATGTTTATCATTAATGATTTCATTGCTTTCTGCTTCCTCTGACTGCATCGAACTACATATCTAGGGTAAGAGTGGATCTCTTGGTGCAGCTATTCCATATTCTTTTCTTTCTTTCCTGAAGCATCTGTGCGTTCTTATGTCAATCACTGAACTTCTCTGTCTCTCTACTCAGGCACAAAAATTGCCATAAACATCCAAGTCATGCATGGCCATATGTGAGACAAAAATAAAAAATAAGACAGCATTAAGATATTTCTAAACTCTTTAAAAATAATACTTAGTATTATTCCAAAGGTTTAGAGACAAGCTTTCCCTACATTTTCTACATCTTAAATATTTCAACTAGGTTTCACAAACTTCTTACTTGTGGAAACCCATTTGTTTTTGTTCCAAACTATTCAAAAACCCTTAAACTCTCACATTTAAGAAGAGAAGCCAGACATTTTGGAAAGCGGCAACAAGCAAATTCAGGTATTTTATATTCTGCTCTCAAATATCCACAGGCATCTATAATATCCTATTAAACTTGAACTCCAAATTTCAGAAATGAATCTGAAAACCAAAAAATACATTGTTGTATCTTCCAGCCCTAACTTCCACATTTTTAAAGTCACTTTTCAGCCATAGGGAGGAAAAATCCTTCTATGACCATGTAGAAATTGCATTAATTTCTTAGGTAAGTCAATTTAACGGAAACCCAACAGACTCAAGCAAAGATACACAACAATTAGGAGTATAACTACATCTGCTACCATAAATGTTTACGGTATCCATGAATGATGACGTCAGAATTGTTTTACTACAAGAGGCAGGATAATATTTTCTAAAGGGCCTTGCCACTGGGGAAGTCTTAAAAACAAGACAGGTGTTCCTAGAGAATGCAGATCTCTCTCTTTTAGTGCTATGCGGTTCACCCAAGAAAGCCTCAATAAATATTTATTGAATTAAACTAAGGAAACATCAAAAGCTATGATTTCTTGCCATCCATTCCAATTCCATTCACTCAATTTTATCATTCACTCAATAAGCGTTCAGTAGAAACCTCTAAGGAACCACACAGTAGGCTATGAGTGAAAAAAATCTACCAAAAAAAAAAAAAAAAATCAAAGGAAGAAGGAAAAGTCAAACAAAAACAGCTATGGAAGACGCAGACTTACATGAAATTTCAGAATGAATTCCTTTACTTCCAGCAGACTTAGATGAAATTTCAGAATGAATTCCTTTACTTCCAGCATATAAAAATTAAAGCTCACTCTGGTGATACAGTCAATAGATTTACAGGAATGAATCTTAATTTGGAATTGGAAAAGCATGCTACTCGGAGTGAGGAAGGAAAGATTTTTGGGAAGGAGGCACAGTAAATTTAGTGATGGAGGCAGGGTCTTAAATATCTAGCTGAGGCATTTGAGTCTGATCTAAAAGGCAAAAGGAGACATTCAACACTCCTAAGAAAAGAGTTTTTTTAATAACTGAAGAATTCAACACCAGAGGATGTCCAAATAAGCCAACATCATCGCCCCTCTAAGCCCTGTGTGTGTGCACATGTGCATCCATATTAGTATATGAGAAAAGGGAAACACACCCTCATTTACAAACACGGTGAATTACACAGTTTGTGTAAATGACTTGGGCAGTCATTTACACAAACAACCAGCCCATTTACCTTGGGCAGTCATTTACACAAACAACCAGCTAATCATTCTCAAGAGAGGGTCGCTGCCCCTGAAGATGATCCACGAAACCTATTATCCACAAAAGGATAATGGAAAAGTCACTGTGGTTTGAAAGATACATTCCAGCAGCCTCTGCAAAGCTCTCGAGAATCACTGACACCTCACAGTAACTGGATGAAGAATGATGTTACTTCTGATATCAGTGGGTATTACTAAGTTCTCAGTACGTTTACAGATATGCCTGTCACGTTCGAGAGACTGCTTATTTAAATGCACTGAAGTCTGGTTAAACTGCTCACAGAAAAACCTGCTTTCATTTAATCAATGCTGGCAATGCCATTCCACTCTACATTCATTGCAACACATCTGATTTTTGCCCTAAAGTAGTCTTACATCAATCAAAAGCAAAATGCCATTCATTTCATCAGGGCTCTGTCTTACCAGCCACCGTAACAATCTCTCTTCAAGGAATCTTATTTTTAGTCGAATGACACAGTAAAAGGGATTATGTATACAGCAACTTCCTTTCTCCACTCTGGTTGCATCTGCTTTATTTCTCCAGAATGTGAGTAGCTCGCTCTCTCTCCTAAGATACAGCGACTGCACTGAGAAAAAATTTGGTTTGGTGTATGATATCAAAAAGATGGGAGTAATAACAAAACTAACATACTTTAAATACTTTTAAGCACTTTCTGTGTATCATATATCCTTTTCCCCTCACTACAGTTCATGGGGTCATATCCATCTTAAAATGAGGAATTTAAGACACAGAGAGGTTATGTTGCAGAAGCAAAGACACAGAGCTAGTAAGAGTGGAGGCAGGATTCAACATCAAAACAGTCAGACTCCGAGTCTATGATCCAACTACTAGATTACATAACAGGCTGGGAAGCCAAGACCAAAAAAGAACCTTCAGTTTTGATCCCTAATCAGTAAAAACCAAACAAACAACAGCCCTACAATCTCTAGTTCCTAAAAGTTTACTTCAAAGACAGATATTACTGAGCTAAAAATTGGTAGCTATTAATACTGATTATTGACTTATAACCTCCAATTTGCACTGTTAATTCATAATATCAATCAATGGCTTATGAAAAAAAAGTGTGTTAGGGAGAATCCAGACATAAAAAAATAAACTAACAGTTATCCCCAAAATAATTATATCCAATCACAGTCTTGTCAATAACAAATATTTTTAATAAACTACTTTTCTGTGTTTTTATATTAAGCAATGAAGATTTAAGAAATATGTCTAGTAAAATGCCTAGGGTATACTTAAGTAATCTTTCATCAGGACCTATTTCCTCTTAATGTCAGCAATATTAGCCAAGACAGGTTTATATGATAAATGTGGTTAATCCCAGTACAACAAGGCTGGCTGCAAAATCCACACCAATCTTCATCCAGCTTTTAAAATATAACTATGGGTTAAGGGCTAATAGGTAGTAAGAGAAAAGGAGATGATATAATTCCTGACTTCAAGAAGCTCGAAATTAAGATGGAAAATAACTGAGGGGTGGGTAATAAAAAATTAGGCTGGAACAAGAAGTTTGAACAAACCAAACTATATATTTGGTTGTTTGGGCTTTACGGTTCTGGGTTATATTTCACTTTTTCACCTGCTAAACAGAAATCAAGATTCACCCACCTCAAGGCCTTCCACAGAGCATTAACTTCATGCTAGTCACTTACCCTTTAAACCTTAACCTCCATCGAAAATTTTGCCTTTGAAATGACTACCACACCTGGAGACAGGTATTACCTGTTTCTGGAAGAAGGAAACCTAGCTATTTAAGCCACACTGCTGCCAGAGGCTTCCCTGACATTAGTCATCAGTGAGTAAGGAGCAACACAAAATTTTCTGGCACAGTAATAACATCTCAGGGTGAATACTTAAGTTATAAAACGACT
The DNA here is from genome assembly GCF_015220235.1 of Choloepus didactylus. NCBI lineage: Eukaryota > Metazoa > Chordata > Mammalia > Pilosa > Megalonychidae > Choloepus > Choloepus didactylus. The sequence goes on from NC_051314.1 coordinate 136,710,066, forward strand.
GTGAGTTTTAATCTACAGATGGAGATAAAGAGTATTAACTGAGAAACAGAGAGAGAAAAAGGAAGAACACTCAATCATTTTAGGTTCCCTTCATCTCCCACATGAATGCCTGAATTTAAATAATCACTCCACATTTATTTCAGGGGCGTGAAAGAACTACCGGTTATGCTCTTATAATTCAGTATGTGGCTATCAGACTTTCTAAGCAGCTAATGCTTCTTCTCATCCCTCCTTCATTAGATAAATATATTTCACAGGAAAAAAACTCTGAAGGCTGAGACACAGGGGAGAATGAGTTCAAACTAATTAACACAACAAAATTAAAATGTACCTGGTGACGATTTTAACATGGGAGAAAATTGCGAATAATCCCCTGTGCAGAAATCAAATTTCTAACCTGAGTTCTGCTATCAAATGCTACAGGACGTTTTCTTCAGTAGTGGCATTCTCAGTGTCAAACTTAATAATTGTTTCTGCTTATTTGACATAAAATCAAATGGGCAAAAAAATTGATATGTGTTCCCCTCCAAAAAACTGTTTTAAGTATCAAAATCTTTTAGTGTTTCAGAATTATCACAAAAATACCACACAGTATAATTTTCCAATTTCAGTATGTCAGGTTTTTTTGGTCTACAGGGAATTCAAATATTGCATATGCTTCTTTTTAAGCTCTCAATAATTTGCATAATTTCTAAGAATAGACTTCAGTGGAGTCAAAGGAAGGTTTTAATTAGTATTACATTCAAATTGGTATATAATGAACTACACTTTAATTCCTTTATTCACATCAGCATGGTATGTCATGCTAAAGAAAAGATTCAGTGCAATTTATGGTATCGTTATCTTTTTGTTTCAACAATGACCTAGTGCTCACACAATCATTAGAAAATTATTCTCATAATATTAGTTTCATCTAAAAATGGCCATTAGGGTGCCAGCATTTATTAAATCAATGGTATTAATGTATTTCAATTTTACTGTAACAAATTAAGTTTAACCAATGAAATATTTCTAACAAAACTGCAATAAAAAATCTATAAGCTGAACGCAAATAAGCATTTCCATTTTTTACTTACAGCTGTAAATAGCAATTTTATCTACTGGTCTTGCATTAAACAAAGGTTTGAAAATGAAGTACTACATATTTCAAACTGAACCACGAGATTTATAACTGGTGATTACAGTAGGCCTATTTTGCAGTAAATCTCCAAACTGATATACTAGATTGTTAAAAAGGGGGTAGAAGGGAGAAAGAAAAATGTCGTTCATTGATTAACAATTAGCACCTTAAAAGCATGTGTAAGTGGCAAGAAAGTCAACCTCACTTACAACATAACTATGCAAATAAATAAATAAAAGCCAAGGAAAACCAGGCTCATTTTGTGAGTGTAGGTAAACAGTGATTACACCGTGAGTTCTCAGGCTTGGTTAATTCTCCCCCAATACGCTGGCGTCGCTCCCTGTGTTGCCACAGCAACGCCCTGCGCGTGCGTACTGAGAGCGCGCGGGGCAGCAGCTCGGCGGGCCGGCTCCCGTCGCCTCCCAGCCTCACGCCGACAGAATGGGGTCTGCAGAACTTGCCGGGTGGGGTGTTGCTTCTGAGATCCCAAAGGTACGACTCAACCGTCGTCAACCTCCCCCAGCCGTGCTGTTTCCACTCGGTCGTGATCAGAACGTACCTTTTGGAGGAAGGATCAGGAGCTGGAGGGTGAACCGAATGCACAAGGAAACACAAACTTCTCCCCCAGGCGCAGTCTGCCTTTCCCTTCTGACACTTCAGGACATGTACAGGCTCCGAGTCTCCTGAGTGGCGATGTGCCACGGGTGGGGGTAGATTGCAAACCGCAGCGAGGAGCCAGCCCCGCACAGATCTGTTCAGGCTGCCTTCCGCCTCCTTCAATTGGCCAACCTGTTTCCAGGTTGGCGATGGGAGTGTCTCGAACTCGTCACTACTGATATCTGGGGCTGGATAAATCTTCATTGACAGGGTCTGTCCTGCACATTGGAGGATGTGCAGCTGGCACCCACCAGCGGCCAGCAGCAACCCTCCCACCCCCAGTTATCAAAATTATCTCTGGAGACAACTGGTGTTCTCAACGGGGAATTCCGTCCCCACATGAGAACCACAGCTGAAAGAGAAACCCTGCATGGTTGATGAGACACTAGAAGGTATGGTCTCCCCCTCCTCCCTCATCACTTTGCAGAAGCTTCCCCAGGGTCTTTTGACTCTCTTTGCCTCCTTCTCCAGCATCAGGTCACCTGGAAGCTCTTCGGCCCCTTGGTTTGACAGGCCATGCAGTGTCTCTTGCAGCTGGACTCACTCGAATGCCATCTCAACAAGACCTGGGCATCTGGACTTGGGCTCTGTGCCTGTGCACCCCACAGACCTGGTGCTGGGGTCCCCTGCCCGCCCATGGCCACCACTCTGAATATCATGTATAAACTCAGATGCTGTCATGAAAGGAGAGGAGGACCACACCATCATGGCACTCACGGCGGCGTTAGGTTAATGGTTATTTTGCATGCATGTAACAATGATGCTGGGTTAAAGTCCCCTCAAGTATTTGCTAATCTGCCTGCCTACCAGTAAGGCAGCAACAGGTTCATTTCTAAGGAGCAAGCTGCCATTTCAAACTCACAGACCAGCAGACCCAGTCATCAGGACCGGTGCTGGTTTCTGATGAAAGCTTCATCTATCAGGGTGCTGTCACTTGCAAAGACCAGAACACCCTACCCAAACTGGGATAAGCCAGAAGGAAGCCCACAGAACAAAGCACTCCAGAGGAAAGGCAGCTCACAACTGGTTAACAGAAGGGTTAATTAATGTTGAAGCGGCCCCAGTTCTTCCCATCTTCTTCAGCATTCCAGGAATGGCTTTCCCCCATCCAGCTGCCTTCATGGTCTCCAGATGACTGACTGTAGGCGTGTGAAGACCCTCAGCCAAAGACAGAGCACAGAGGAAGAAGAGAAAGCAACTCTTCCTTATTCCTCTTTTTACAAGCAAGGAGCCCTATTCCAGAAACCATCCAGCAAACTTCTTCATACACTGGTGACCCAAATGGTCACATGCCTCTTCAAAAAACAATCACTTCCAAGAAAAATGGGACACCCAGGACTAGCTAACACCGGTAGGTCTACACGGGAGCCCTATCATCGTCAGGGGAGGGGGCATTTGGCAATGTTTGCTACATTATTTACTACAGCTAAGTAGCATCCTGCCCAAAATGCCAAGACTATCCCTATCAAAGACAACTGAATAAGGAGTCAACCAATATAATGCAGTGTGAATATGATAACTGATAGGCAATGGTTAATACTCTCAGAAATCATTTTCTGATTCTTTAATAATAATTTTGCTCAATCTTTAAATATCTTGTCTTACTTCTAAAAACTGGACAATAACAGGAAAGAACTTTGCCTTGGGATTGATTCATTTAGATATGTGCTAAGTCCAGGCTTTCCCACAGACTACAATGTCCTCCTTAGAACATAAGACAGGAAAACTCACTTCTCTAGGTCTTGAGTTTCTTCAACTACCTTGTCAGGTTATTGTGAGATAATGAGATAACAGGTGGACTGCCCAGCAAAATGTCTGCATACTGTTGGTCCTCAATAATTAAAAGCTAGTGTCAATACTGCCACCACATTCTCCACTGAAGAATGATGGTGTGTTCATGTGAATTATCCGTGACCCCATTTATGTTTTCTCTTCTCGGCCTTGGTATGCTAGCCTGAAGGGTCTGAAAGGGTTAATACATGTCCCAAAGGGGCGTAACTTATTATAGGAGAAGAGAGGCTTTGCACCATATCAGCCTTGCCTTGCTCACCATCCCTGCAGTGAGGTGCTTCTGCAGTTTCTCAACATCACCAAAACCTCAGAAGCAACAGAGGTCCAGCGAATAGACTAATTTGTATAAAATCATGCCAACATGACTATCTTTTCTGACTTCCTTCACAGTTGGGAGGTTGGCATGCATGTATGCATGTGTTTACTTTCAGAAGAATCAAGATGCTAGGGGGAGTAAAAAAAAAAAAAAAAAACCGCTAATCTTAGAAGTGCCACATCATGTTAAACAGGGTTTAGGTTAAGTTTTTACTATTCTAAACTTATTTGTTCCTTTTTTAAAAAATGTTAAACACAAAACATTATATATCTGTGTAAAAGTTTAACTGGTTTTTTATGTTGGCCCTTCTGGTTATAAATGGGGATGGAAAGGAAAGCGGAGGCAGATTTTATCTGACTCTTGACCTTACGCCATCAAGACAAGGGAACTCAAGGTAGGATGGCTGTCCACGATGGTAAAGAGAAAAAATGCAGGACTGAAAGATTTTCACAGCTTCTATTTGCATCAGGCACTACACAGACAGGTCCTCAGGGTAGGCACATGTGTAGGAAATCAGGATCCAGAGAACTAGCAGCATTTGATTGCTGGGGCTACTTAGCCCATGTGGTTCTCATCTTCCATTAACCCTGATACCACAGTAGAGTTAAAGTGCTTAAACCTGTCTTTACCTTTACATCAGTTTCCTCAACTGGGACATTGCTATTTGCAACTACCTCTTCAGGGAAGGCACTATGTACAACCTAACCTACAAAGGATTTGTGTGTATTTGTAAGAAGGGGAAAAAAAAAAGAACCTCCATACAGTTTTATTGTGATTTATTATCAAATCATCCATAGATGAAAGAATTATAATTAATTCTTGATTATTCTTATTAATGGAAGGTAGCATGGAGAACTTGAAAAGTAAAAACATGACCCAGCGATCACTCTGAAATGTCTTTATATTAAACAAGAGATCCATCCCCCCCACAAACACCCCCTATATACAATTACACTAATTTCACCCCAATATTATCTTGCCTTCCTTACAAATGCAGTAAAACCACCAAGAGTCAAAATTTTCGGTGGCAAACAGAAGCCATTTGGGAATGATAACTCACAGAGCAAGCACAGAACCATTATGGTGATGATATTCTTAAATTCTTAATGTTTCGAATGAAAAAGTAAACAGCAGTGTTTGGATCCACATGATCAACCAATAGTCACCATAAACTCTTTACATGTCTGGGCTTTGCGATTTTTATAGTTACATTTATTGTTTGCCCAAAGTTGCCCTCTTTATTACGCCTCTTACAAGATTTTCTCCAATACTCGTAAAAGCTAGATGGCCCCTGTGGTCCTTTTATCCAGTTATGTAATTCACGTGCTTCCATTCAAGAACCCAGAATGTTCAAAGAATCAGCGCAAGTGAGCTTGACCTCATCTTTCTACAAACAGCAAAGGATGGGACTTAGATAAACAGAACTTCGCTGTGATTTACCATTCCAAAGAGATTCTTTTTTAACAAACCTCATCAAGTCTTCAAAGAAAAGAGACTCTCCAGAGGAGGTAATGTCAGGCAAGCTGGTTCAAATAAGGGTGACAGGCAAGAGGACCTTTGTCTTCCACTAAGATGCACAGAGAGAAAACCCCTGGGCCAGATGGCTTGGCGGGGGACCCTACGCCCATGCTGCTTGGGAAGTCAGAATTTAAATCTTCGACGCGCAGAGGACCCAAAGGGGCAAGCCATCTGAGCTAGTCCTACTGTCAAGACAGGCTTCCTTTAAAAGAGCCATTGGGGTTTAGCTTGAGGAGGGAGATCAACCACATGTCACCTAAATATTTATTGGTAAATGACTTGGTACCACACACTCTGCCAGGTGGAACAAGAAACCTCATGCCAAAGAAATTACATTCTACCTCTACCCAGGGAGCCCGACGCAAATTCTGGGAGAATCTAAGCATCCCACCTGAAGGCCAAACTCAGCGAAGAGTTTCTTATTGTTGCTGTATTTAGCTGCTGAACAAGAGAAAAAGAAATCAATCCCCATAGAAACGGCAGCATCACCATCCATTGTAACAGAGAAGCTAGCATCCTTTCTTACCCCTCCGGCTGTACCAGACGGAATGAGAAAAGAAAAGCTTTTCTCTCTTTGTCACGCTTAATCTTCTCTCACTGGCCTTTAACCTAGATCTCACATGCTAGAATAGAAAAGAGACTCCCTCCTAAGGGTTAAATATACAATCACACTGACAGGTATGCAATTCAAAGCTAAAAAGAACTAAAGGAATAGCAAGATGGGGATCTGCAGAATCTTCATGTGCTGGGAGCAAGCACTACCCGAGTGTTCTTAAGAGAGCAGACAGACTGGTGTGGATTGCCTTTTTTGCGGGGACGGGAGAGTCTGTGTAAAAAATAATAGTAATGGCCTCACACATCATTTTCTTTTGTCAACTAGCCTTCTCTCAGCTGCCCCTTCCCTCTGTTTATTAAACATTAACCTATGGGGAAAACGAGATTCAACAAAGAAAGTACTTCAGGCATTGTTTGAGATGGGATCACTCCAGGTTTAATTTACTGCTTTGCTATTTAGCGAAAGCCAGCAATTTACAGATTTTGTGGGCCCCTTTAGCTCCTATCCGTTATGTATACATAATTTTGAATCCATTCAGAAACTATCATTATCAAAGATGACAGAAACTGAGCTAGCGGATGGACAGGAAGAAACTAAGTATTTTATCTAGGTTCTTAGATGAGGGTCACTTTTGATTCACAGTGTGCTCTGATGAGGTAAAAGCCTTAGTCACCACAACCTCGGCTCCTTTCAACCTCCACTATAGCCATAAATCTTGATTAGTAATTAGTCAGAGAGGCAGTGATGGAATGGATTATAGCAGTAGTTCTAGGTGCCTGTGTCACATCAAAATACGTAACTCTGCCTCAGCCTCAAACAAAACAGAATAACCCAGAAGCATCATTTAGTCATGACCCACCATAGCTCATCTCTTCATAGTTATAATACATATCATCCCGGGAACCCGAGGAGAATATTAGGAAAGGCAATCTGTTGGGAAAAGAAGCCAACGAGAAGGCAGAAACCTGGCACTTAAATGCCAGCTTTATCTCTCGTCTGGAGTGTTCTCTAGAGCACGTTCCTTACACTCGTTCTCTGCATTTATCAATTTGTTTAATGTGGGAACAATAAATCACACCAGATTATTGTGAGAATCAAAAGAAATAATAAGGAAGATGCTTTGAAATGAGGAAAATAAAGAAAAACCACACATACACACACACACAGAGTGAGCGAGCACATGCCGAACAATATTAAGTCTAGTTTATGATCATTTTAAGCAAGAAGCAAACCTTGACATTTCAAGTTTATGAGCAATGGGATTTCACAGGATGCAATTTATTTTATGCCGAGATGTTTTCCTAATTTCTATTCATCCCCAATATGCTCTCAACCATTTCTTATTCTTAGCCAAGTCTCCCTTGACCTGGAGTATATTGAGTTGGTCATGAAAATGCCAGCCATAGTTTGGCAGTTTACCATCCAAAAACAATTCAGTCTTTCCCACTCTGTAGGTAGCTTTTCTATTACTCAGAACTACTCACAGGGGATTTAGTTAAATTTTTAAAAAGTTGTATCCATGACTTCCACTGAACTTGTATTCTTCTAAGTTGATTTCTGTACTTTTTTCTTCATTAATCCATTCAAGAATACTTCCTGTGAGCTTACTATGTGCTGAGCAATGTTCCAGAAACTGGGGACAAAACAGTATTAAAAGGAAACAGAAAAGTTCTCATGGAACTTAGATTCTAGCTGGGGAAAGAGATGTATGCAAAAGGACAAATTAATACTAGTATGCCAGGGGATAAGCGCTACAAGCAAAAGTAAAGCAAGGCAGCAGAGAGCGACGCAGAGAGCGACAACGGTGAGATGGCGGGGGAGTGCTAGTTTTGATGTTAAGCAGAGAACTGAAGAAAGTGAGGAAGGAGCCAAGCAGATATCTGGGGCATCATCTTCCAGGCAGGCAATGCATTACTGCAAAGGCCAGTGGCAGGGGCACCTGCTGGGGGTTGGGGACAGTCGGGAAGGCACTGGGGACAGCGCAGAGTGCACCAGGGCCTGGAGCAGCAGAAGCGCCATGGCAGTGGGGAGCTGGGTCATGTGAGACCCTATAGATCGTACCCAGAGTGAAATAAGAAGCTGCTGGAAAGTTTCAAATGAAAGAGGCAATCCATTTCTCGTATTGTGAAAAACGGCAGCATAAGCAAACCAGAACAGCTCCTTTCGCTGTGAACAGTATCCTATCCCAGCTGTGAGTATAATGACTTCGGAGTCATCTGAATCCTTCTGGTGAATTACCAAACCAGGAGGTGGTCCTGGGGACCCCTGACACCAGAAATGTGAGAAAAACAAAGGCTTCAAGGAGGATTCCAAGGTTTCTGGACCCACGTCTCAGCAGGCTTTATCTACAATTCCCTTCACTTGAGACCGAAATCCCTAACTGGCTTACTCAGAATTTCAAACACACTGCAGATTTTAAACATTTTTTTAAAAAGAGAATGAAAAATAAAGTTCAAATGATTTCACTTTTTAAGGGATCATAATGGGTAATGGGTTTTAGTGACATGTCAAATAATGCTCTTTCCTTGCAATGACAAGGCGAAGTTTGTCATTTGAGTGAAGTTTGCTGGAAAGCACTTGTTTTTCCTCCTCCACCTGTCTGAATTCCTCTAAGGAAAAAATACTTTGTTTCCATGAACTGGCAAATTGTGAACTGTTTTCTCTCATTTAATGGATATATGAGTTGTTAGTGAAACTTCCACAATTTAACATTTGCAGACAGGCGAGGTTACAGATACAGATTACAAATTGCAAGAACTGCAGACAATGAAAAGTGAAAGTAATTGCAGAAAGCACATGAGTATCTGACCCACAAAGTATTATGTTAATTATCAAGAGAAAGATACTTATTTCTAGCCTGCATTGGCTTTATTTTAAAAATTTACTTAAGTTTCTCAAAGTCCGGTAGTTCTATCTTGCTAAATGCTTAGTGAACTGGAAAACTGCAGAGTACAGATTATCACTGGCCAAAACGCTGAAATAGTGCTGTAATAACTGCATTTTTTGACGATAGAAGCAAACTCTGAAAGCAACCCATTTTAGTAGTTCTTTTGAAAGACAAAAATAAAAAGCTTTTACTGAAACTGGGGCATTTCACCGTAGCTGACAGTGGGTTAGGTCTGAAGTTAATCAAACAGCAGCTGACAAAAGCTGCATAATAGGTAAATTTGAGTATGTCCTCTTATGTTTTTATCTATTTTTAAAGATATCTAAAAAGCAGATTTCTTTTTGTTCTGAAAGCTGATCATTCCCCAGCACTATGACGAAGACTGACCTATCCTAAATTAAAAGCCAGTGAAAGACCATGCTGGTTTACAATTCAGTCACCTCTATATACTTATTATTTTTGAAGAGTACAGTGGTATTCATATGTGGGTAGTTCTGAGAAATCTATTAGGCCTTGAAATCTTGAGGCTGGCTTTCAGAAAAAAATTTATCTCACTATTTTTCAGTGAAGTTTTCCCTCTCCCTTTTTTTTTAAACCCATTTCATCAACTATTTCTTTTTCATCTCAGTTTAGACTGTGAAGAACACATCCATTTCCCAAATAAGGTAAACCAGAATTCCCAGTAAAATCGGGTTTCCAAAAGGCATTCAGAGTGTTCTCCCAAATCCAGGGTAAATAAAACAGGAACACTAATTACGGGCCTGTTTTTACTCCATTACTGCCTGTATTCGTGATGGATGGGGAAGCATTAGCTCTATCAGATTACACGTATAGATGTAGATGCATAAATACCAATATAGATGGGGGGGACATTTCCTACAAAGTGAGAGGCACTGCAGCATAATGAGATTCATTCCATCAAAATACCCATTTTACCTAAAGTGTAAAAATAATAAAAAGAATTGCTTTGAAATACTGCCTGTCTTTGGCCATTAAATGTGTTTAGCTTTGACTTCTGTCTCATAACAGCTAAACACTATGGCAATTTTCCGTAACAACATGCATCAAGGCTGACACACTGCTGAATCTGAACATATATTCCTTTTACCGTAATGAAAGTAACTAGAAATAACTTTGCCTGCTGAAAGACAGTGATGATCAAACAGTGACAACAGAGAAAAAAATGTTTCCTGAAATTTCTAAAATCTTGAGAGGGACAGAAAATTTCTCTGGCTTTTTTAAATGAAGCAACTGTTAAGACAGTTTGATCCTCACCCATACCCCCATGCAATTTCTTTGAACTTCATTACTTCCATGGAGGTAGAGTAACTTAGTAGAAAATAGTATTATTTGATTTCTTAAATTACTAAACATCATGAAATATGGTTTTTCTTATGATCTCAAAACTAAATGTAGAAATATCTCCTCCATACAAAGTACGATTAGGAAAGTAAAACTGCCCATTTCTTTTTTTCTATCTAATTGATGTACGAGAAAACATTATTTATAATAGGGGCTCACAAGCATTAACAATTCCTAATATTCAATTCAACCAATTTTTATTTATTAAGTACCTACTCCATATGTCCTGCCTTGCACTCAGTCCTAAGGAAAAGACAAATAGTATTCAATATCTACTCTTAAAGCAATTCTTATTTATAAACAAATTATTTAGGTAGAATGTAATTCTCAGGATACCTATCAAAATAATAATTTGAACTGTAACAGAAAGAAATTAAGATGCAGGAAGAAGGTAATTGTGTTTTGGAAAATGTAAACAAACCAACCGTGGAACTGGGTCAACAGCATATAACAGACTTTTGCAAAGTGTAGCAGCTCAATAATGTTTAATGATTTAGTTAATTTTTTATTAAAATTTATTAAGATTATTAATGTTGGTATCTTTGAGTTGTTGGTATTCATGGTTCTAAAGAGTGAAGTTTTCATATCTAAATCATCTGTAATATTAACTCGAAAAACTGTAATTCAAGGAGTTAAATACATATGCCCAAAGATTCTTTCATTTATTTAAAATATTATTAAGTATACATACTATGGGCAAAGAACTGTGTTTGGTTTCAGGAATTCAACGATGACCAAGAGAGACAGGTTCCTCCTTCCTGGAGCTTTGAGGTTAAGCGGAAAGAGAAGGGTTTATCAAAGAAGTTTGCAAATGAGTAAGTGTGACTGAGACACACAGGCTACAAGGAAAACCCTTATGCGCCAAAAGGACACATAATGGAAGCCTGAGCTCATTTGGGCTAGGGACAAGGGTCAGAGGTTCAGGGAAGGCTGCTTTTAGAGTATGTATGTAGGAGGAATTAGCAGAAATAATAAATCATGTACAAAGGGTACCAGAAGTCCGAAACAGAGGCCAGTGCTTTGGAAGCCTGGTGTACCAGGAGAGGGGTGTGCCATAAAGCAAGAGGGCATAGGGGAGCAGGGTCCAAGTCCCACCCAGCTCGGAAGTCTGGGTCCGAATCCCACCCGGCTCAGATGTCATGGAAGCTCTGACCTACAGTGTAAACTAGGGAGCTTTTCAAATGGGCCTGCCAGGTTAAGACAGCAGACCGAAACCCACATTCAATTTACTTCCTCCTAAACTCTAACCACAACACAGTAAAGGAATTTTTTTTTTTTAAAGACACAAACCCGCTCAACAGCAACAAAGGAAGGAAGCTAAAAAGCAGATGAATTAGAAATAACTAATTTAACATATTCAACAGAACCAAATCCCAAGCCTCCAGCACAAAAGCTGATAACCAACCCAATTAACACTGCAGCATCTAGAGAACCCTCAGAGACTGGTAACTCCAGACATACCTGAAACTACGGCTAAGTGGCACCTGATAAAACTAGGAGAACTGTGGGGATATGTCTGAGAAGCAGGCAAACCCCTAGAAATTCTCCCCAGTCCCATTTTACAACACAATAGACCTCTCCCAGTCCAGCAGAGGAACAGGGGCCTATTCTCTGAGGGGGATGAAACAAATGGCACGTTCACAAGACTGAATGCCAAGAGCCATCTTCTCCCCACTCAGCAGCCAGATCACCGCGGCCAGACCTTGTGACCCAGGAGCGAAACTGGAAACCCTCCTCTGGAAAATCAGCTGAAGAGGAAAAACCTACAGAATGGATAAAAAGCCTACAACTTGAAAAGCCCTACAGTGGCAAACCCTGCTCACAGCTGCCTAACTCCTCCCTCTTAATCACAGGCAGAGAGGAAAGGATTTTCAGATATCTGAAGAAGGTCACTGGCATGAAAGACAAGGGAAAAAAGCAATTTGGAGAAAACAGTTCGGGGGAGGGGGGATGTAAAAAACAAAAAACAAAAAACAATAATCCCAACAAGATAAACTACTGCTTCCATGCAACAAGAAGAGGATGCTATATTAAAAGAATGTTCTGAGGAATAAAAATCAAACAAGTGCTCTTAAAAATATGACAGCACAAATACTTTGAGGAAATTTCTCAGAGTAGAACAAAGAGATAAGGAACTGAAAAATAAGAAGTAAAAGGGAAAGAAATCCAAAGATGAATCCAGGAGAACAATTTCCAAATACTCAGATTTCTGGAAGGAAGAAAGGAAGGGAGAGAGGGAGGGAGGGAGGGAAGGAGGGAAGGGAACGGAAGAAGGAAGGAAAGAGGGATTCGACATTATCATTCTAAAAATAATAATACAAGCTAATATCCCAAAGTTAAAGGCATAGTTGTCAGACACCCAAAGTACCCAGCACCAGGCATGAAAACAGACCCATACCAAAGTAGATCATTGTGCAATTTGAGAACAGTAGGGAAAAAAGAGACCACAAGCATCCAGAGAAGGAAAGAAACAAAAATGGAGCCATACCTTCAAAATCTTGAGAAAAACAATAACCAACCTAGCATTCTATACCCAAGAAAACTATGTAAACTACAGAATAAATGCATTTTCAGCCACTCAAAATGAGACACAAATGTTGTAGGCTGCCACTGTTAGGATGCTTGTGCATTTTATCATCTTTGAAACCCAAGGACAGAATGCCTAGGTAAGCCAGGCCAAGATTTTAAACAATAGTTGGCTTATTTTTGATCATATGCTAAAGAAGTTTCCTCTCCCTACTCCATACCCAGCTGTCTGGATCAGAACATTTATTTCACTACGCAGAAATGTTGTGCTTTGTACACCGCTGATAGCTGGAATAAGCCATAAAAGCAGAAAATACAAACCAGCTGGTCCCTGTCCATATTGCTGAGGTTCATCAGGTACCCAGAATTCATGCTACAATTTTGGCAGCTGACCTGAATTTCTTAATCCTAATTTTTTTAAGATTAGTTCCCTGACTTTGCCTACTGAGTTCTCCAGAAGAGGCTCTTCCTCAATACTTAGATTTGTGCTTTTCGTATCATTTTGTCAAAAGTAAATAATATGACATTTAAGGAAAACACACACAGGTAATGAAACTACAGAGAGAAGCAAGGGATGAACACAGAACTTAGGGCACAGATTACCCTGGCTGAGAAGACAGCAGGGGGTTAGGGGAGACAAATACTCAGATTTCCAGAAAGTTTAAAAAAAAGGAAGGAAGGAAGGAAGGAAGGAAGGAAGGAAAAACGATGGAGACATCATCATTTAAAAAAAATAGTAATACAAGGTAATATCCAGAAATCAAAGGCGTAGTCAGACACCCAAAGTACCCAGCACCAGGCATGAAAACAGACCCATACCAAAGTAGATCATTGTGAAATTTGAGAACAGTGGGGAAAAAAAGAGACCGTAAGCATCCAGAGAAGTAAGGAAGCCAAGGGCTTCTCTGTATGTGCATTTGTATTTGATTACTCTTCCAATGCTTTACATATGTATAATATATTTTGAAATAAAATGTGCTTTTTTCAAAGCAGAGTGACATGATCAGTTTTGCATACTTAAAATATGACTATGGTTTCTACTACAAAGAGGAGAGAGTGGACATCAGTTACGAAAGCCCAGGGAGTGACGACGGTGGGCTGCCTCGGGCAGTGGCAGGGAGCCAGATATGTTATGAAAGGTTAAATGATGTTTCTCTTTGTTATTTGGAGAGAAAGGGATATTATCAAATGAAGGAAGGCAGGAGAAAAGGGAGAGAAGAGGAGAAGAAAAGGAAAGAGAAGACGGCTGAGAGAGTATTGGTTATTTTGCATTAAAAAAATGCCTGACATACTGTTTCATTGTCAGTGATTATAACACCATATCATACAATCAGTTATTATAACAGCATATTGTATTTGTATGGTTTTTCTAGTAGAATGGGCTCAAAATACAGTAAAAGTCATGCAATTAAACTTCAGAAAAAGTCATCATGCAATTCAACTTCAAAACATAATTACAGGACTAGCTAGAAGAAGAGGTCTTAATATATCCAATTTTACAAATGGGGAAAGGACTGAATAAAAAGGTTAACGATTTGCAATGACTGGCTAAAATTCTGAGTAAGGACTTAGGTGTAAGTCAAATTTGGGCACCCCAACCAAAGCCTTAAACTCTAGCTGCAGGTGGTAGCAAAACACCATTTTAATTTCATCTTCCACGGAAAACTTCTATAACGCTGCAGAAATGTGCCTCTTCAGGGCCAAAACGCAAGTTTATGTCAGTCCAATACAACCACATTTAGAACTATTCAAGAAAAAGAACAGTGTGGTACAGGCTTCCTACATATGCCAATTCCAAACGAGAAGAGCTTGCTTCATGATTTCCTCTAACCTGATGCATCTTTCTGGCCCAGAACTTAACAGTATTCTACTTCATGTATGTTTTTTAACTTAATTTTGAAAGTGTTAAGAACCCAGCAATCCTTTCCAGCTGAGAGATGTTTCACAAGCCCTTCTTCTTTGCATAAGCACCCAGCAAAACACCCAGGACCCAGGAGCTGCTCATGCAAGTTTCTGGAACCACCAAGAAGACTGAACCAAGATGCCTCAACACAATCATCATTTTCTATCATTTTACCAAACTAACAGCAAAAGTAGACTTGCTATATTTTCTTTTATTTCACTGATGGCAGGGAAGGGGGTTGAAAATGAAATTCCTATAATAATGCATTACAGAGAAAGACAGTAAGCCTAAAAAGTGTTAATCAGTGTCTCATAAACTGGGTATTCATGAAGATTACAAAAAAAAAATAGCAAAATGGAGCACATAAATTTTAAATATTTAAAATGGCAACCATGCCAGAAGGTAGTTTTGTAAATAGTGGGAAATGGTTTGATACAGAACACTTTTTGAACAGTTTATTCTTGTAAACAGTATGTAAATCGCTGTGAATGCGTCTCTTACCTTGAATACTTCCATTGGAAGAGGAAACTTTGCAGCATCAATAAGGGATTTTTCCAGAGCACATTTCCACTCAGATGCCATCTTCAAAGGATAGATTTCTGTATCAATAGCAAACCACATAAGAGTTTAAGGACTAAAATGTTCTACAGGGCAGTCCTTTCTGGATTTTATCTTCCCAACTTCCCAAATATCTTCACATCCTGGCCACCATAAGAGGCCACCTGCTAAAGGGATTTTCTGAAATTAAACAGCAACTCGGGACACCACAATCAGAAATTAAGAATAAACTTAGAAGGTCTCTTTGTCCAGAAGCATTGCACACATTTTGTTGGCATTCTGTAAGTTAATTTAATGGCATAAATCAGGTTAGCAAAACCTTCAGCAGTAATCCATTGCCCCAATTTCCAGATAGAGCCCAAGAAGTAATAGCCACTGACGAAGAACTTATTATCTGATAAGGTTCCAAACTACAAACAACTCTTGTCTGGCATTTGCGGTCGCTGATGCATATTTTTCACTAAATCGCTGAACTTTCATATGCTAAAAATAGTCCACATAAGTCATAAAATTATTAAAAAGTAAATTAAAATTTACCAACCAAGTTTAATATTTACATTTGAGATGTTGCTAACACGCCACATGTTGCCCAAATTTTACCCAGCCAGAGGGGCAAAGAGGGATTCACAAATGGAGGTTACAGGATCTGAATGCAAAATTAGAAGGAAAAAAAAACTGTTGAGTGCTATTGGTAGCTACTGCTGAAACTGCCGGGGAATTTTATGACCTGATCTCAACAGATTTAAGACCATATCAAAACAGGCAGAAGCGTGTGCCGGAAGCAGGTATATGTTTATACCGTCCCTGTATCAACCCAAGCTCCTTCAGACAGACACTTGGGATGTGAATATGTATTGAAGCACAGTTAAAAGGCAAGATTCAACCTCTAGGGCTATATTTATTTCTTGTACGTCTGCTTTTCTAGCATGGAACTATATATTTTGATCCTCATAGCTTCTGAACTCACCTTGAGCTTAATTTAAGCTCCAAGTAGAAGGTAAGTGTTTTAGCTGTTTATTTAAACCATTATTATTAGGTGTAAGATGCTGCCAGAACAGGCCAAGTTATTGCACTGTCACTGGCACGTCAGTTACACACAGACACAAAGTGCCATGAATGACAAAACATGTTCTACTTGTGTAAATGCACTATTATCCTTCCTAGCATTTCATTCATACTCTTCTACCTTTGGCAGAAATTTTTTTTCTTCCAATTTGGCATTCTCTATCAAAACAAAAGCACAACGGATTCTTCTTTGTACTGTTTAATATATTTTGGGGCTCAGAGTGGGGCTCTATAAACATTTCTGCAGGGACTGAGTGGTGAGGGAGGGACACACTGAGAAAGACCTTGCTCATCACAGGGTGCCCTTATGTAGGAAGAAACCAGGTCGCGGAGCCCAATAAATTGTTCCATGAGCATGAGATGGGTATCTTGGAATGCACTCATCCTTCGGCTCAGGGACACCGGATGGAAATCCTAGTTAACGGGAGATCAGAGGACTCCAGGAAGCTAAGCCCAGAGGACATCAACTACAGCAGTTCCAGAGGGGCCAAGAGAGAGATGCCAGACAGGAGCTCGATTTCCCACTGGACAGGAGCAAATTCACTTTTCCAATCATGTGGAAGGAGGTGGGTGGAGGGTTCAACCTCAGCATGGTAGTAAAAGAAGAAGAGATTCATGAAAAAGCATTGGATTTCCAAAGCCAAGACCAAAGGAAGGGTCTAAAGATACAAAGAGTAAGAAAAGGGAAAATTTTTGAAAGTCCACCTCATACCCCTGGCTCCTTCTCTCTGTAATGGTGACTACAGATGATTAGTTAATCATCCATTCACCATTAACTACAGGTGATTAGTTGGGCCCTTAAATGGGTTGTAGGGAGTCTTGGAGACAAAGGAGAAGGTAAGAGAGTGACAGAGATTACTCAAGGCCAGCAGCCATGAAAACCCAACATGGCCAGGATGAGATCCAAACAACCCTAACTCAGCAAGGTGATACGCTGACCCCACCAGGGGCTCTCACAGCCCTGCCTGACCCAGCTTCAGACTCACTGGCAGTGGCCCGGGGCCACCCAAGTCATCCTCGAGAAGCCAACCCCAACAATGCCAACCCCCTCCCTCACCACACTGGACACAAACGTCCTTAAGAAGCCCCGCTTCTCGGGGACATCTGCTCCTCTCCTCCATCTGAAGAGCCTTTGTCTTCTTTCTGAGGACACTGCATTCTGAAATGGAATTTAACCCAAGGCAAAGCCTACTTCTTCTCTTAAAAGGTGAAAATGAGCTGTGGTTTTGTCAGCGGCGCTCAGCCACCTGCAAAAGCCAAGCACCTAATGGTTCCAATAAGCAGAGAACAATATTGCACATTTGAGTGTCGTTAGACACAGGCACTCTGGTTGCACTGGCAATTCATGGACAATAAATAGTGCCATTAAAAGAACGTAAAACATTTTCTTAAAATGATCATGTTGCAGGTGATTTACTAGAGTGCACCGTGTCCGTTTCTGTTTGTGGGGAAGTACTAAGCAATTAAGATGCGTCCTGATGCATCTTCAACTGGAGGCCTCCTTGGAAATGGGGCCATCTCCCTCTGCAGTGGTTGTAGCAGGTTGGTTCGCAGACAGTGCTACAGGAAGCAGAGTGCGGAAGAGAATAACCCAGGCCTCTGACCCAAGGAAGGCTTCTGAAGATGTTACTATAGTTAAGATAAACTGGATTGACATGGGCCTTAACATAGGGCTTGTGTCCTTCTAGGCAGAGGAAATTTGGACACAGAGATGTGACGCCACGTGACAGAGGCAGAGACTGGGTTACACCCAAGGATAAGTCAAGGATCACCATGGATTGCTGCTGCCCACCAGAAGCCAGGAGAGAGGCCTGGAGCAGACTCTCCCTTGAAGAAGCAGCATGGCCTGGCCGACCCCTTGGTTTCAGACTTCTGGTCTCCAGAGCCATGAGACGATACACTTCTGTTGTTTAAACCAGCTGTGCTGTGGTACTTTATCACAGCAGCCCTGGCAGACTAAGACAGAAAGCAACCACCCTGTTTGGACAGGCAGCATTTAAGTCAGATTCAGAAGCTTCCTGACACCAGGCAATATCCCAAACAAACAGACAAACAAAGCTGAGAAAAGGATTTTGAAGAATAAAACATGACAACACAATTCGGAGAGCACGGACAAAACACTTCAGGAAGTTTCACCTCCTTCGCTTCTGTAAGAACATACAAAAGTTGACCTTGCTTGCTAAAAATCCAGAAATGTGGAAGCAGGTGGGCCTCTAAATGACCTACTTCAACTTCTTGGAAAGAAGCTCTTCTTGGAAAATCAAAGCATAACCATAATATTCTTTTCACAGATGGAACACCTAAAAGATGCAATCACTTGATGGACCTTATGCCTCAGCAGCCCAGCAAAGCTATAATTAGCCCCATTTAACAGATAAGGAAACTGAGGTCCAAAGGAGTAGAGGACCTTGTCCAGGGGCTCCGTAGTTAGCAACTGATGGTACTGAATGTCTAACTCAGAGGCTGACTCCAAACCCATGTCCTTTCTACTTTCCCAGATTGCTCAACCTTAATTCACATGTGCACCCCATTTAAAGGAGCAAATATTATCACGGACCCCAGAGATCACACTCCTGTACATCTTCTACGTCCTGGAGCTATCCTGGGTAACAAACACAAGATCAGATTGACAAACAGCATCTCTACTCTCTCTGAACTGGTTTTTGCAAGTTCCCCTAACATATCGGGCACTGAGGACAATACCCACAAGCCATTTCTGGGCATGTCTTCACTCCGGGACTGTAACAGTTAATTTTATGTGTCAACTTGGCCAAGTCACCCTGGCCAGTTGTTTGGTCAAACACTGGCTTATTTCACAGATCAGATTAGCATCTACAATCAGATGACCTAAAGTAAAAGGCCTCATTCAATCCGCTGGAGGTCTTAACAGCAAGAACCAAGGATTCCGAAAATCAGAAAGAATTTGCCTCAAGACCACAACCTCCACTCCTTCCTGAGTTTTCAGCCTAAGGAGTTCAGACTCAAGAATTCAACGTCACTCTCAATGGAATGTCTAGCCTCTAGCGTGCCCAACATTCAGACTAGCGAGGCACTGACGATCTCATGAGCCAATTCCTTATAATAAATATCTTTATAAATACATATCCTGTTGGTTGGTTCTCTGGCCAGCTCTGACTGATACAGGGTCCTCCCCCTTTAAATTGGCTCCCAAAGTCCTGGCAGATGCTGATGCTCCAGGCAGCTGAGCCAGACACGGCTGCTTCCTTCCTTCTCTGTAGACATACCCTCCTTTCTATGCAGCCAACTCATTCAACAAATACAGATGGGCTCCTCCGATTCACCAGGAACTGGGGATACTGCAGAGAATGCAGCAAGGTCCTTTGCTACAGGAGGTCTAGCAAAGTCCTCTCTGTGGCAGTGACATCTGAGCAAAGTGGAGAACAAAGTGAGGCAGTGGGCTGTGCTAGAATTGGAAGAAGAACATTCCAAGAGAAGGGACCATCTTAGAAAGCCGGTGGGATGCAGAGGAGACCAGCATGCCAGAAAATCCATAAATACATGGGACGTGTTAGGGATAGAAGGTGGGAGAAGAAGCTATGGGCCTGACCACAAGGGTCTCATGCTCCGTACTGAAGACAAGGTACTGCAAAGATTTCCCATCCTCTCTTGATGGAGCCTGAACGTGTATGGACCTTATGAAGCTACTGCCCCCATCCCCCGGTATTTTCCATTTCACCATTTTTTATCCCCCTGTGCATCTTCACCGAGGCTGGATAGCTCCCACACCTTCAGGACCTGTGCACCTCCTTGACAGCCTCCCACGTATTGGGAGGTGACTTCTTTCACTCTTTCCTATCGCCCCCCCCCCAGCATTCCCCTGCCCCTGCCCCCTCCCCACCAAGTACCAGAATGCTATTTCCTCTGACTTATGCCAGAAATTGAAGGTTTTGGCTTATACTCAACTAAAAACCGTGACTCCATGTTTCCCACAGGTGGACAGCCTAAAACCCAGTACTTTCCTGTAGAGTTTTTGAAGACTGCCTTCCTAGCTACTTCCTATCACCTTTTTCTGCTACCTCTATTTGTATGTCACAGTTGAGAAATACTGTTCCCCTTAAAAAGTGCAAAGGGTAAGCAAAAACTAAAGGAAGCATTATACTTATTTATAATGACAGCGGCGAGGACCCCGGGGTGCCCAGCAGAGAGGGGCAGGAAAAGCAGAATGAATGGACGGGGGCTTCCTCTCAAATTATACCCAAAGCATTGAATATCTACCTCCCCCACCCCCCTCCCCAGCCCAAGCCTGCTCCTCATCATCAGTGAAGGCTGAGCACTTCTCATGCATTTCCTGGTGTTTGGGAGTAAGAAAGTTAGCCCGATGTTCTGCATGCAATTCTGAAGCTGCATTCCCATCTATATTTCTACCATAGAAATCCCACAAGTCACACTGGGGCTTGGAATTAATTTCACAAATCCAAAGTACTGGGTTCCGCGCCCATGTGTAAAACCCAAGTAATACCTGCCTCTCCAGGGTGCTGTTCTGCTTAATAAGGTAACAGAGCCCAGTTTTCATCCTGTAGCTACTGTATTTTAAAAACAAAAAGCCACACTTTGAGGGTCCTTTTGCCTCTTATTTTATTCTCCCCATCTGTAACCTTTCTCCCTGACCATTTTAATGTGGGGAGAAAATAATGTTGCAATGAGAAATTACTTTTCCAAAGTCTTCGAGGGCTCTTGTGAACTCGTCATTGAAAATGAAGAACTGATGTCCAGAAAATTATTAAAGCAAGTATTTACTCCTATATTATAAAGATATCACATTACCTGACAGAAGAGACAGAGATCCCCCATGCAAATATTTTCTAAGGTTCTACAGTGACACTTTTCTGCTCCTCCTTTTGAGTCTATAACCCATGATTTCACAGAAAAGGAAAACTACAGAGTACCCAAGAAGCTACAAGCAATCTTTTGCTTTGCTATAAATTTGTATACTGGCAAGTACATGCTTCTCCTAAAATTTATAAGGCAATTAGATACTAAGCTCAAATGCAGATGTCCAACTTTCTGCACAGTGAATTTTTCCTGCAGGGTTTATGAATCCCAAAAGCAAACCTGAGCTTAGGTCTCTTCTCATAATACTGACAGACCCTTTGTTTGCCATCATCACCCAAAATTACTCAGGGCCTAAATGGATTTCTTGGCTGCCTCTCAAAACACTGGCAATAATACTACAAATAGCTTACCAGGTTACACTTCCTATGCGCCTGTCTAATTTATCACAAATGCAAACACATGAGATATAGAACCAGGAAGGGCTTTTTTGGTTTTTTTTTCCTCCCCCAATTAAAGTGCTTGAACCCCTCAGTTTCATGTATTCGTGTACTCAACTAATATGGAAGAAAAGTTCCTGGCAATTTTAATAAAACCAAAAGCCAAGGCTTGGCTCCAGATATACCTGTGAAATTCACAAGGAAGATCAGCAATTTCTGAGTATAACCCTCCTCAGCATCATTAATACCAAAAAGAACCAACTTTTTTGTTCCGAGGCTTCCCTTTAAAAAGTTGGTGAGATGAGTAAGGGATGCGGAGCGATGGGGTGGAGGGAGCAGGGAACCTCAATTCCAACACAACCCCCCCTTCAAGCTGGGTGATCTCGGGCAAGTAGCTGGACCCCAGTCTCAGTTCTCTCTGTTGTCAACTGAACTATTCACACCAAACACGCATCATTTTTGTGGAATCGAAATAAGCAACACCACACATGTAAAATCACCTGGCACACAGTAAGCGTTCGAGAATGGGTATTTTGCAAACACTGACATGTTGGCCCAGTCAAGTATGTCAGAAAGCACAATGTCCTATTCTGTCCAATTAAGCCTGTGGAAGGTCATTTGATAGCCCATTTCAAGCTCAATAATATCTTTGATGTGCCAAGGAAAAAGCATGATTGTCTCCATGCTATTTCCTTTTTGGAAGAGATTGTGACAACAAGCATTTGTTTTGGACCTTTGGTGGATGAGTGGATGGGTGGATGGGTGGATGGATGGATGGATGGATGGATGGATAAATGGATGGACAGATGGACAGACAGATGGGTAGATGAACAGATAGATGGATGGATGGATAGATGGATGGATGGATGGATAGATAGATAAACAGATGGAGATTTTGGACCCTACTTGCAAGACTATCAAAATTCCTAAAGAGAAAATGGAAAACATCCCCTAGTCCCAATCTATTGTATCTTTCATTTCTGAAACCAACAATTCCAAAGGAATTGTACTGCAACAATACTTTCTCCTTATAGGACACAATTAATTGAGGTTTTGGGTTTTATTCTCCATAGAGAGTATTCCGTAGTTAAAATACTTACTATTCATATACTCTGATGCAAAAGGTACCACAGCGCTAATAACTTTTCCAGATACACACCCAGGAAAATATGACATATTTCCTATGTGACACGTTCATATAAAATCTCTGAAATACTTTAGAGTTAGCAAAAGCTTTGCCCCCTTACCTGAAGGTGGGTCCATTCTGTATTTATTCTCTTGACACCAACCAACTGGTCGAAGTCTGTAATCCAAGTAAAACAACCACCGGTCATAGGATTCAGTGTCCTCCAATCCCACATAGCGAAGGCGTAATCTTCCTCCAACATTTTCAATCACACTAACTATCCAGTACTGAAAAGGGTTCTGAGAATCCTGAAGTTCTATTAAGGAATCAACTGTAATGAGGTCTATAGGGCCTTTCCCTCGCAGAGGCTGTTTAAACAGAAGCAAAACTCCTTATTTTAAACTTTATTTTAAGGTTCTCAAGGAAACAGATGACAGCAGAAGATAATATTTTTTCACACCATCATCCAAGCTATTGGCAAA
This sequence comes from Choloepus didactylus, assembly GCF_015220235.1. Lineage (NCBI taxonomy): Eukaryota > Metazoa > Chordata > Mammalia > Pilosa > Megalonychidae > Choloepus > Choloepus didactylus. The sequence goes on from NC_051314.1 coordinate 136,733,164, forward strand.
CAGTCTGGTGTTTCCCTCCACCCCCGTCCCTCCCGCAACCATCACCCCCTCCCCTGCCCTCCCATGCACACTTCCATTTTACCCAATTCTGTATCCAATGACAAAATTCACAAGTCAATAGAAAAATTGCAGTTTGTGCTAACTGCTCACCAAACAAATCACCCTTCCCAGATAAAAATTGTGTTTGTTAAAAACCAGTGCGTTAAGATGAGTTAACCCCAATTTCCCTGGGGCTAGAAAACATGTGGTAGGCAAAGTGTCTCCTTTTCCAATAGATGGTTATCTCTAATATGAGTTATAAAATTACACTGGCTCTTTGACAGACATTTATCTTAAGACAGCACTACTGTAATGACCAAGACCCTCTCATACTCTGATTACGTGAATATAGCATTTCTATGTGTAGATGACATGTCTAATAATATAATAGAAATGACCTACATTATGCATAATTATTTCTATACCTAACCTGGTAGTTACTTGTTCTACAGAATATATAATTATTGTCCCTTCTAAGGAAACTCTTTAGCATATGTTAGCATATGAAAAGGGTGTTTGTGCAATAAGCCTTGTAGGCAAATATGTAAAATTAAAAATGAAAACTAACATAGTAAGACAATTTGTCCATGTGCAAGGGTGAACAATCACCATTTAGATTAGTTAACCAAACAGTAAAAATAGCGGCAATTAAGATTCAATCAACAAATAGAGCAGGCAAAACCTTCATAAAATGAAATACAGATATCTGTACAATACATAGTGGTTCTCTAAATTGTGTGTACACATACACACACACATTTATGAAACAAGAGACAGTTATGGTTAGGAGAATATAGTTAGAATGATATTGTCAAAGCCCACAATGAATTCCTTGTTATTCATTTGCGTCTTCCCTTTGCTTAGGGGCATTCTTAAAACAGATACGGTAATCAGCAATTACTTTCAACACAGTACAGTTCTTTCCTTATTTGATTATATATAGTAAACATAAAAGTGGCTTATCATAAAATTGTTTCAAATCAAGATTTCAGATTAAACATTTTTCTTCAATACTTTAAAATTAACTTAACCATGCTTAAACATGGTTCACCATTTCTCCTCTTGTTTTCATAAGGTAGATTAACTCAATTATTAGTTCACACCTGTGTGTTCAACTCTTGGAGTTATCCATCCGAAACAGAATATTTAATGGAACTGTTTATCAAAATAACTAAGAGACTATATGACAGCACATATATCCTTAGTTGTAATCTGTGCAGAACATTTATTCTACAATTTATTTGCAGTCACTAATACCGGATAAAGACTTAAAACTTGAAGGATAGAAGAAAGACAAGCTAGCATGTTATTATTTTAAATTGCATAGAAGCAAATCTTCCACTTATTGCTTGTACCCCAGGTGAAGATTCTTCAGTGCCATTAGAATCAGCATGTAAGTAACTCAGGAAAAAAAAAAAAAACAAGATATATGTATATCTCAGTATATGCATGTATCTAAAGAAGGATATATGCAAAGGCGCAGTTAGATTTGAGCTCATGTAACTGTGATGCTTCAGAGATATAAGAGCTGTATAACAATAATACATACACCTTCCAGTAAGCTGGCGGGCGCTGTCCGTGAGCCAGTCAAATCTTGTATGAGAAATTCTGTCCAGTCCGCGTACTTCTCTTTGATTGCTGGAGAGACAAAGAAGAAGAAATCCACTTTAACACTGTGGTGAGATAGCAAATAAATTTAAAGTCATAGCACTCTTCTGTATGTATGTGTTATTTTGATTTTTTTTTTTTTTTAATTTTAAGCACAGTTAAGTAGGTGCTAAAACTGAGGCAGTGACTTTGTCAACAGCAGTGACTTTACACCTACCATGTGCCTAGATTTAGCTGGGCACTGAGATGAAAGAAAGAATGTAAGTCCCGAAATCTTACAACCTATTTAGAAATTGCTTCTTATGAACAATAACAACCATGAGAAAAACAGAAGATATTATAAAGTCTACAATTCAGTAGGCTCCAAGAAGAGCGAGCCGAATCAAGGAAAGTTTCCTAAGTGGAAAATTAAAATCAGGTCCCAAATTATACAAAAGGTTTACTAAAGATAGAAAGAGGGATTTTTGGACAGATGGGAACAGAACAAGCTACTGAGAGAAATGGAGTGAGGAAAACAGTACAGTTATCACAAGACTAAGGCACCACTCAGGCTTAGTAGCACTAGGAAATAACATCAAGTGGTAGAAATAAAATTGCAGGCAGCCCAGAAAGTCAACATAAAAGTTTAGTAAACACGAAATCCCTGCAGAAAATGGGTCTGGCAATAGCATAAAGGTTTGAATGAAACTGAAAGTCTAAAGGGAGGGAAAACAAGGAAGAAGCCACAGTAGCAATCTAAGTACAAATCGAGAAGGTCCAAAAAGGGGACAGGAAGAAACGTCTATGGGGCTTGAAAAAGAAATCTCAGACCCAGGGGCCAACAACATATATAAATGCTTAGAACCTAAGACCCAAGAAAAACATAACTTCTTGGCATATCTCCCAAGCTACAGATCTCCAAAGACGCCACTACAGATTACATTACACCCCTGGGAAGCCCTGAGCCTTTGGAAGCACCACAGGATTTGCAAAGTCAGCAAAAGGGAGAGCCACACACTTGCCGCCAATTCCCAGAGACTGACAGTGACCCTCATTGCTGTGCAAAGAGCCGGCAGACAGGGGAGCTCCGCCAAGGCTGCAGCCAATACTGAGCCTTCCTAAGGTTCACAACTCAAGTGGCTTTCCCGTTGTTTGGGTTCTTCTAGCTCAAACCTAAAGAAATGGAGTTATTACAAAAGGGAACTAGGCCACTATGGTCTGGTGGAGAAAATTCAGTGGTGGAGCAAGGCGTATTGGGTTCCAGGGGAGGGTCTACTTTCCTGGGCTCCATGACCTTGAGTAATTTACTCAATTTCTCCTATACTCTGCATCCTCAACTGTAAAATGATGCTCACAACATTTTTCTTATAGGGGTGCTATAGGGATAAAAAGAAGATACATACATAAATAATATATAACAATACCTTGGTACATATAAAGCAATTAATACATGATTATCTACTTTCTTATTATAAAGTATATATTATATTATTCTATATTCCTGCCAGTTATTTATTGTACATTCCCACCAATCCTAGACTGAAACTCTCAACAAGCTTATCAATAGAAAGGGAGGTATCACAGCACCTGCTAGTTCAATCACTAACTGCATCTCAGTCAACAGTCCCAGCCCCTATTAATTATTGTAAGACCAAGAGAAAAATGAAGAGAGACGGTACTCAGGCAACAGGTGGGAAAGCCTGGAGGTAACAATGTCTAGTCTCTGTCCCACTTATAACAAAGAACAATTCATCCATTTCATCCTCTCTTTCCACTAGATATTTTTGCCGAATAAAATACCATCTTCCTTATTTTATGCACACATATTCACATAGCAACACATATATTGGGGGCAAAAATTATATCCTTTTCCATCACTAGCAAATGGAGTGACCATTTTTCAATGCCACACCCATTTTTAAATTCGCTCTTCTGCATGAGTCAAGCAATTGAGAAGACCAAAAGTTATGCTACACAGATAAATTGATTAAAATTTGCATTTGCCCTATGGTTACGAAGACCTTTCACTTAACGTGATCTCCTTTAATCCTCCTAATAATGACAGGAGGTGGCAGAGATGGCCTCACACCCAAGTATTTAGACTCCAATCTTACCTGGAGCATTTCTACTAGCATCTATGGCTCGCCAAAGCTTTCTCATAGTGACAAATCAATAATTTAAATTGTAGGCATGATAGAGGCAATATGGGAATGATTGTCTTAGCCAAAGTTTAAAAATTAGGATAAAATATACAAGCGTATCCAATACATATGCATTTCATATTTCATTACAAAAGAAGGCAATTCATAAACTTAAGCAACAAATAGTCCTGGGCTAAATAGAATTACATTGATATCCCTATAAGAAGAAAGTTCAGTTTGCTATTTAGACCTTCTAACATGCATACAATCCAAGTTAACATTTCAGTGAATGTATTAAAAACATGCAAGCTCCCTATGAAGACTTCGGGCAATGTTTAAATTGTTCAAGTCTTAGCAAGAGAGCACTAGAGATGGCTCCAAAATTTACAACTTGTGAGCCCTAATTTCCAGAGGTCCTATAACTTTCCATTTCCATGTTTCCGCACAAGACTCAAGCAATCTTTTATGTGCCACAGAATATCTAGACAAATTACTCTCCATGGGAAATGTATTTTAGCTATAAAGGTACACAGATCATTTTAGGTTAAAAATAGTAACAGTTCTAAAGAATTCTGCTAATTTTAAAAGAAAAACTTTCTCGGTGAACATTTAGTTCTCAAAATCTACATTTTCAAATGTACAATAAATCTATAACAACAGTTATCAACATACATATAACAAATTTGCAATTCCCAGTCAATGGATTTATTTTAACCAGTATTCAGTTTGGTTAAATTATAGTAAAATAAAAGTTATCTGATGGCTCCTCAGAATTTACTGCAATAGAAGACAACCTTGTATCTGCAAACTTAAAAACTTCAAATTTTTATTGACCATAGTATAACATCTCTCTTCAGAGACTCATCATCAGAGGAAAATTAATGCAAGAATAATCCAAATGTTAGCCAATTCCTTCCCCTGTGGTCCTCATCTCTTCCTCTGAATTGAAGGGCAAATACACATAATAAATGTTGGAAACCCACAGCCTGCCATGCACCTGAATGCCAGCAAATGCAAATTGTATGGCAGGAAAAGAAATAATAACAGCAGAAAAAAATAATCTGCAATTTCAGGCAAAGGAAAGTTTACTCACCACCTGGATGATCATTTTAGCATGTTTTCAACCTATCAAAGGAAAATCCTAAAAGTCCATAAGCATAAAATCTTATTCGTCAAGGATCTATTTATATCCTTCTCGTGGACATTTTTGCAAGGTTCTATTTAGTTATAAATAGTCTATGCACATTCAACTATGCCTCTTTAAATTCCACGGTACATTCCAATAATGCCCCATTTGGGGAAGGAGCCTATCTCCCCTGAGGGAAGCAATCATCAACAGGAGTTTCAGAAAAAGAAAGACATACACAAAAACACTTTTTGTGAGAACATTTAGAGATGGCCCCCAAATCCCACCAATAGCTTTATCGGGATTAGAAAGTCATCTCTAAAAAGAGTCCCCCCAAAAAAGGCAGATGGTTACCACCATTTTTTCAGAATTTGGGCATATACCCTTATGTTGGGTTTCAAGCCTGATCAAGCACCCATAAACATAAACAGTCCAATGATTGTGTTGCTTCTCGAGGACACTGTCCCCTGTCCTTGAGGGCTCCATTGGAGCTGCCCATCCAGGCGGCTCCTGCACAAGGTCACCACGTTGGGGTCACGTGGACAAACGGTGCCAGCCCAACTCCTAAAGCCTCCTTCCTGTTACCAAAGCCAAGAGACAGCCCCTGATGACCAGCTGCTTCACGGATTTTCATTCATTTGAAAGATGGGGACAAAAACTACACTAAACAGAAAGGCCATTTCCACTCAAGCATACACTAGGTAAAAGGGTATTGTCATAGTCCTATATTCTAGAGTGAAGCACACAGAGGATTTTTTTGAGTGTGGTTGTTCTTTCTGGGCAATTCTCTCAACTCGCTTCCAACCAGCTCTTCTTTGAATTTATTTTGTCATTCATACTTTTAATTTACAATGGTTCTTTCTTGTTCTTTGGTTGTTTCTTTCTTCTAGCACTTTTTTGTTTTCAACAGAGGCAATTTTCAAAACCTCTCATTAATGGTAATTAGAGACTTTTTCCCTCTTCTATTCCCTGGATCCTCTCTGATTCCTGGGGGTTGTTTTGTTGTTTCTCTAGCTCCATCTTTCTTATATGAGAGGCTTTCCGGAAACGTCCAGTGATCCTCGGTCATGCATCCCACTTAAATATGAGACACCAGAAAACCTGGAGGAGAGTTTTGTGTGCTGGGATAGCAGTTTTTGACTTGGGGTGTAGTGAGATTAGGAAAATTATCCTTCTATGTAGCCAACTTCCAATCTAGCTTTCCAGGTTCTCCCCAGGCAGTTCTGTCAATCCTTCAGAAATCTGCCTGAGGGATAAACATCTGGTTTCTTGGCCTTGGTTGTACAGCTGGGGGGGGGGCGGGGGGGAACTGGGGTCCAGGAATCGCTCTGGCTACAGATGTCCCATAAACCCTGTCATCTCAGCCCCTCTAGAGACACCCACCCATGGGGTATTCAGAGTCCCATGCCTTGGGGGGTTCTGAGCCTGTCTCCAGGGCCACGTCCCCAAGAGTGTTCTGGGGAGCAGCTGCCTCCACAAGGCACTAGCCTCACCATGTCTTCATCAGCCTCCAGGCTACCAGAAACAATTCAAAATTTCTTTGTCTTTGGTGGTCCCCCCTCAATTCTTTCTGTTGTTGCCTAGTGTTTTTTATTCCTTCACTACCGTTTTTGATAGGGTCTCTGGAGGAGGAAGAGATAAATAAGAGTGCTCAATCCACTGAAACATCTTCTAGCTCACCCTTTGACTTATTTGAAAATGTATTTTAGCACTGACTTTGCTAAAGCAAAGAGGAGGCCATGGTGAATCTTGAATGGAAACATTTTATAATGGAAACTTACTGTTAAGAAAAGAATACAGAGTTGTTTCCTTTGGAGATTTTTAAAGGAAAGAATCTACATTAATTTTTTCTACAGGGTTCAAATTACAATGTGCCCACAAGCAGAAGGAGAGAACATAAAATGACCCTATAGGACTGATAAGCTCCTAACACGTGCAATGGGCCACATCACATTTAAACTTATAAAGTTTCCTCTCTTTAATAATAAATACATCCCAGATGAAGATATAACTCATTAGGAATATCATAAAATTATATATTTATACACACACAAACACATACAAATACTCACATGCACACACATATATGCATAAAATGCAAAACCAGATTGAGAAAGTGATAGGACATAGTCTGTTATAATATTAGCTCATTAGTTCACATTTATTATGTGCCAACACTGTACTTCTTAAGAAGCTTACATTTATTTTCTCATTTAATCCTCACAACCACCCAATGAAGTAGTTACTTCTGGAAGTAACACATGACTCCATCATAAGCTAATTTCAAAAAAAAAGCAACACTCCTATTCTCCCTCCCAATACTGAAAACCCTATACAGTGTGTAAAATGCAAAGGAGCAAAAAGCCTTTCTTTTTAAGGGGCTGTTTAAATACTGACCAAAGTTTTAAAGACGATAGCATAAATACTGAATATTCTGATTATGTAGATTATTCTGAGTTTCACACCACTTATTTTAACTCTTTCACTTCATGTCATTGCAATGAGAAGTCTGCCATTTGCCTGTAACAATTCTCAATGTCTTCATTAAATCCTATTCTACATACAGAATAATGACATTTATTTTTATAATCATACCAGTATACTTATACAACTGATAAAGTCCTGAAAGGTTGAATTTAAGATTTTCCTCCTACAATCTATACAGTAAGTACTAAGAAAACTCTTTAGTTCCGGTGGTACGGTAACAACCCTCGTAAAAAGTGAAATATTCTTTTGTAATGCAACCCATCATTCCTTCTTTAATGCATGCAAATTTTTATATAACATACTAAGTTTTCTTTCAGCAGAGCACACATAAAATGTCAAAAACTGATGCCTTAATTACAGTCTAATAAATTCTTGCAATCCAAAATTAACTTTCAATAAACCATAGACATAAACATCAGGCTAAAGACAAAAAATGACAGCCAAGGATATAAAATCTATAGTAATATTTTATTCATTTGAAAAATTATAATTGCAATAAAAATTCCTTCCAGAGCATGACAACCCTTTTTAGCTTTCTAATCTCCATTTGTCCCTCCCAAACTTGGGTACCAAGCCAATTTTACCTTCATGATCACATCTGGAAATGTGCAAACTGGCACCAAAACGGAGTATACCTTATAGAAAATAATCCCTCTTGTAAACTGTTACAGAAACACAATTCATTTTGAGCTTCTATTTCTGTTTCCTCAGATTATTATAAAATTGATCACTTATCATACATAGTAGTAAAACGCAATATCCCTGGTTAAACTCCCTGCTTAAAAGACGCAATAACAAACTTATTACCATAGGATGCACTGTGCAAAAAGATCATTATCCCAGAGACAGACTTTCATTTTTTTATGAAAGCAAGATCCATTGCAAATAGATGATATGCAATCTTTACATCAACATTAATATTTACACATACAAGTTTATCTATTTGGTTTTCAATTTACCCTAGAGACTGTCGTTCCACTGTCCAGATTTCTTTCACATCTAAACCAAACATCTGTTCTTTACAAAAGCATACAGAAACTAGAAAATAGAGAAACTGAAATCATCATACAACTCAAGATGCAGACCAGCTTTCTCCACACCTATACTCCAAATCTGGCTTCAGCAGCTTCTTTGCAGCTAGACTTTTCATCGATTCAGTTTCTCCTACAATTCCAGAAGCCATGTCTTACTGAAAATGAATTCATATTAATAAGCTCTTAGTTTTATTTTGCCTGTTTAAAAAAGGCAAGTAACTCAGCACGTAGTTCTCTGCAGTAATGTACTCCTGAGTGGATTTTTGTGAACTGCGTAATATTTTTTCACCCATACCTTTGAAAGGCATGCAGGGCCGTCTGGGGAGGAGCAGCAGGGAGCACTCCCAAAGGGGCAAAGCAGAGGGCAAGTGGCCTGCAGAAGCCACCTCCATCTTCCCTAGAAACCACCCACTTCCAATCATTCTGCCCATCCCCCTAACTCTGCACCCTTCAACTTTTTCCTCGTTCAATGAACAGAACCCACCTGGGCTCTCTCACCTTCCCCATTCCTGCTCCTAATTTTGCCTCCCCATCCTCTGAAACCAGGGCAGCATAAAGAAAACACAGGGAGTCAAACCATCATCCTACAGGCTCTAGAATCACCCATCTTTTTATTAAAGCCTCCCCTGAACTCTCCTCTCCGGCAAGTTAATACCCAATTTCTCCGCTCCCCAGCACACCCAGACTTCATGCACAGAAGTCTTAAAAATGGACTTAACTCCGCTCAGTCAGCAGTCAATGCATTCAAATTTCTTCCCCAACAACTCCCAAGTCAGTAGTTACACTTGCTAATGTCTTCAAAGACCTCTACGTTCCCAAACCGATGACTGCTCAGGCCTCGTTCTCCCAAGTGACACTCCTGTCAACTTTCTCCTTTAAAGAGTCTCCTTGGCAGGCTTCCAGAACCCCAAACTTGGATTTTTTTTCTTTCTCTTTTCTAGGCACATCTTTTCATTCTCCATTATTTCCTTCTCTACTCAACTTCTAACTATTCAAAGTTACTTAAACATCGGTCCTATGAACAGACATTTGCACACTGATGTTCCTAGCGGCACTGTTCACAATTGCCATAAGATGGAAACAATCCAAATGTTCATCAACAGACAAGTGGATAAACAACAGGTGGTATATACATGTGATGGAATATCATGCCGCAGTAAGAAGAAACGAGGTCCTGAAGCATGTGACAACAAGGATGAATCTTGAGGAAATAATGCTGAGTGAAATAAGTCAGGCACAAAAAGATATTTTATGATTTCACTAATATGAACTAACTAGAACACGTAAACTCAGAGTCTTAAAATGTAGAATACAGGATACCTAGAAACAGAAGTTAGAGAATGGGGAGTGGTAACCTAATATATTCAGAATGTATACAACAAGGTTGATCCTAAAATGTTTGGAATAGGTATGGGGTGAAGGTAGCTCGTTGTTGGGAATTTATAAGGAATAGTGCTGTATTGTAGGTGATTTGTATTCACCAACTAACATTACGAATATAAATAAGTACTTGCATGAACTGGTACAAAAGTACAAAGAGTTAATAATAGAGTGGTATATGGGGGAAAACACCTATTGCAAGCTTTGGACTATAGTTAACAGTAATTCCTTAAAATTCCTTCATCAACGGTAACTGGTATACCACACCAATCCTAGGGGTCAATAATAGAAGGAGATCAGGGATATGGGGTGTTTGGGGTTTTCTTCTTTTGTGTGTCTATCTGGTAATTTTCTTTTTGGAGTAATTAAAATGGTCTAAAAGTGAGTGTGATGACGATAGCACAACTAAGTGAAGATCCTGTGAGATACTGATTGTATAATTTGGATGGAAATTCAGTGGAACCCAGAAGAGAAGGCAGAGGCCAGGAGAGGCCTCCATGTGCTTTGCCATGTGACAGATGAGCCAAGGACCAAGATCACCAGCAACCAACCTAAAAACACCAGTCACTGGGGAAGAAAACATCACCTTGATGATGCCTTGATTTGGATCTTCTTTTGCCTCAAAACTGTGAGCTAATCAATTCCCAATGCTTAAGCCAATCCATTGCATGATATTTGCTCTGAGCGGCCATGGGGTTTTGTTCATCCTCTTCCCTTTGGATATAAACACTTTCCTCCGGTTTCTCCCTAGCCAACTCCTACTCAATCCGTCCTTGTCCCAGCTCAGTTGTCACTTCTTCCCTGCTCATCCGTCACTTCCATAATTTAATGTTTTTATTCTCTCCATAGTCCCAAATTCTCTCTCTCTTCATACACCAAACATAATATATGATTACATATTTGTGTTTATTTGTCTGATGACAGTCCCTACCTAACTGTCAACTCACCAAAGCCAGGGGCCATTGCCCTTACTTCTGCACACCCCAATACCTAGACCATCTGAAACAAAGCAGGTATTTAATGAGTTTTTGTCACAGGAAGAAAGGCCTGACAAATCAGGTGGTTTTACAAATTTTATCTGTCTTACCTTTTGATATGACACAAATCGCTATATATTCAGATTAGGAACGACTGTAACTGTGAATATTTAATCACATAGACCTTTCATTAAAATACAATTTAACTCAATAGAGACCATAAGCACTCACAAATGTACTGCGCACCGCCATTTCTTTTTGTTTCCTTTTTAATTTACCTGGCTTCGAACTGCTTACCTATCAGGTAAATTCTCATGTAAGAGTTTAGTCTCCGCATACTAATCTAGAAAGCCAGGGATCCAACCATTTAATTGGAGTGGCATTTACCATCTTGTGAGATGGAAAGACATTTAATATTTCTCTGAGAGTTCTCCTGTGTGAGTCAAGACTACCAGCCCATCAGGCAACACCAATTCTGTTCATTTCAAAGGCAACACCCAGAAATTAAAGAAATACAAGGTACTACACAACGCCTTAAGCCCCAAGGGACAAACTTCTTTTCCTGAAGTTCCCAAGACCTCTTAGTATTAGCAACAACCAAGATTTCCAAAGAAAAGGCACAAAAATAGAAACAGTTTATGACATCCTCAAGGTGTAACCCATATTACTCTGTATCGTATCTTTAAGAACCTTGTAGGTGAATAGCCTCTGAAACCATTAGAAGAAATTTAAACCCTTATCGCTGTTCACTGGTTAGAGATTTTATACAACCCAATATGAAATTTCTCCCACTCTTGCACATTTTTTCCTAAATTCTCTCTAGCTGCCAATATCTCATCTTTATAGATATTTCTGCCATATGCATTAAACGTTTTCTTGCTTTTAAAGAATATCCTTCCAAAAAGTCAGCCACTTTTCTTTCCTTCCACTATGAAAAATTCCTTACCTGGGTCTTTTATTAGCTCACACTACAGAGGATCTGCCAAGACTGAACTGACATATCTACGCAGGTCCAGGGCTCGAAGTTCAATGGCGTAAGATGCTTGCTTGTTGAAGATTTTATTTTCCTAGGTCTCTCTTTCTTTCTTTCTCTCATACTTGCTTCTAAACTAGTAAAGTTACTTTCTCTTCTGAAGCAAAGTAGCTTCCATTCAAATTTTTCCCAACACTCCCCTTAGATATATGTTTTTAAAAGCAAAGAAGAGGCAAGCTTGCATAAAATTTACACTAGTTTGCTCTCTGCACACATCTAATTAAATGAGTCAGCCTGTTTCTCAATAGTTTCCACATTACTGTTTTATTATTACTATTCTAAAGGTCCTCTGCAGGTAGGAAGAAAAGATGAACAAAAACACTTGTAGAAAAGGGGGAAAATGATCATGAATCAATCATCAGACAACTCTTCCAGGATGTACCTTCAAAAGTGCATAAGATGAGTCAGTCACCAAAAAGCTCCCAAAAAGGAAAAGCCCAGGACCAGATGGTTTCACATGTGAATTCTACCAAGCATTCAAGAACGAATTAGTACCAATCCTGCTCAATCTCTTCAAAAAAATTGAAGAAGAGGGAAAGCTACCTAACTCTTTCTATGAAGCCATTATCACCCTAATACCAAAACCAGGCAAAGATACTACAAAAAAAGAAAATTATAGACCAATTTCTTTAATGAATATAGATGCAAAAATCCTCAACAAAATACTCACAAATCGAACCCAGCAGCACATTAAAAGAATTATACACCACGACCAGGTGGGATTTATTCCAGGTATGCAAGGCTGGTTCAACACAAGAAAATCAATTAATGTAATACACCACATCAATAAATCAAAGCAGAAGAACCACATGATCATCTCGATTGATGCAGAAAAGGCATTTGACAAAATTCAACATCCTTTCCTGATGAAAACACTTCAAAGGATAGGAATAGAAGGGAACTTTTTCAATATGATAAAGGCAATATATGAAAAACCCACAGCTAACATCACACTCAATGGGGAGAGACTGAAAGCTTTTCCTCTAAGATCAGGAACAAGACAGGGATGCCCACTATCACCATTGCTATTCAACATTGTGCTGGAAGTTCTAGCTAGAGCAATTAGGCAAGAAAAAGAAATAAAAGGCATCCAAATTGGAGAGGAAGAAGTAAAATTTTCACTATTTGCAGATGACATGATTCTATATATAGGAAATCCAGAAAAATCTATAGCAAAGCTACTAGAACTAGTCAATGAATACAGCAAAGTAGCAGGCTACAAGATCAACACGCAAAAATCTGTAGTGTTCCTATACACAAGTAATGTGAAACAAGAGGAGGAAATCAAGAAAAAAATCCCATTTACAATAGCAACCAAAAGAATCAAGTTTTTAGGAATAAACTTAACCAAGGACACAAAAGACCTTTACATAGAAAACTATAAGAAACTGCTAAAAGGAATTGAACAAGACCTGAAAAAATGGAAGAACATACCATGTTCATGGATTGGAAGACTAAATATAGTTAAAATGGCAATTTTACCTAAACTGATTTACAGATTCAATGCAATACCAATTCAAATCCCAACAACTTACTTTACAGAAATAGAAAAACCAATAACTAAATTTATCTGGAAGGGTAAGGTGCCCCGAATAGCCAAAAATGTCTTGAGAAAGAGGAGTGAAGTGGGAGGTCTCACACTACCTGATTTTGAAGCATATTACAAAGCTACAGTGCTCAAAACAGCATGGTACTGGCATAAGGACAGATATACTGATCAACGGAATTGAATTGAGTGTTCAGAAGTAGACGCTCACATCTATGGACAACTGATCTTTGATAAGGCAGTGAAGCCAAAGCAACTGGGAAAGAGCAGCCTGTTCAATAAATGGTGTTTGGAGAACTGGATATCCATTTCCAAAAGAATGAAAGAGGATGTCCATCTCACACCTTATACCAAAATTAACTCAAAGTGGATCAAAGACCTAAACATTAGCACCAAGACCATAAAACTCTTAGAAGAAAATGTAGGGCAGTATCTTAAAGATCTTGTGAAAGGAGGTGGTTTCTTAGACCTCACACCCAAGGCACGAGCAACCAAAGAACAAATAGACAAATGGGATCTCCTCAAAATTAAACACTTTTGTACATCAAAGGACTTTGTCAGAAAAGTAAAAAGGCAACCTACACAATGGGAGATGATATTTGGAAACCACATATCAGATAAGGGTTTAATATCCCAAATATATAAAGGAATCCTGCATCTCAATAACAGAAAGACAAACAATCCAATTAAAAAACGGGCAAAAGACATGAACAGACATTTTTCTGAAGAGGAAATACAAATGGCTCAAAAGCATATGAAAAAATGCTCAACTTCACTGGCTATTAAGGAAATGCAAATCAAAACCACAATGAGATATCATCCTACCAGAATGGCCATCATCCAAAAAACAGAAAATGACAAGTGCTGGAGAGGATGTGGAGAAAGAGGCACATTTATTCATTGTTGGCGGGAATGTAGAATGGTGCAACCACTCTGGAAGACAGTATGGAGGTTCCTCAGGAAGCTAAATATAGATTTGCCATATGACCCAGCTATTCCATTGCTGGGTATATACTCAGAGGAACTGAAACTTAAGACACAAACAGACATTTGTAAACCAATGTTTATTGCGGCATTATTCACAATTGCCAAGAGATGGAAACAGCCCAAATGTCCATCAAAGGACGAGTGGATAAACAAACTGAGGTATATACACATGATGGAATATTATGCAGCTGTAAGACAGAACAAAGACATGGATCATGTAATAATGTGGATGAACCTTGAGGACATTATGTTGAGTGAAGTTAGCCAGAAACAAAAGGACAGATTCTGTATGGTCTCACTAATATGAACAGACATTAATGAACAAACTTTGGGAGTTAAAAGCTGACAACACAGGCGACCAGGAGATAGAAAGAGGGCAGAGATCAGCCATTTGATGCTGAAGGACTACAGAATGTTTAGGATTGATTGCATAGATCCAGAAATAGATAGCATAATACTGTGTGATGGTAGCACGGTATTGTAAGTACACTGAACAAAGATGTCTGTGAGTAAAGCTGAAAGAGGTGGGATAGGAGAATGTATGACACCAGAGGTAAAAACAGATGATAAAGACTGGGACTGTATAATGTGGCAAAAACTGGAGTGGCCAATGACTGTTACTAAATATGCAAATATAAAAATGTTTTTGCATGTGGGAAAGCAAATGAATGTCAACCATGTAGAAATTTGAAAAAGGGATGGTATTCAGGAAAAAACATAATCAAAGCAAACTGGAGTCTATGGTCAACAGTAACATTGTAATATACCTCCATTAAATGTAACAAAGGCAATATGCCAATGCTAAATGTATATGAGAAGGGGATATAGGAGAGCAATATGGGATTCTTGGTAGTGGTGTTATTTGCTGTCCTTAGTAGTATATTGTATTGTATGACATGTTATTTTTCTTTTTATCATTTTTTCTTATTGCTAAAAAAAAAAAAAAAAAAAAAAAAATTTCTTGTACTAATCAGTATGTTCAAATGCTGATTGTGATAAATGTACAACTTTATGATGATACCATGAACAACTGATTGTACACTGTGAATAAATGTATGGTATGTGAATATAACTCTATAAAATTGTAGGAAAATATATATATAGGAGTAAAAGTGTTGGAGAAAACATGGTGAGAGGGATGATGCCTCACCAATATGGACTAACTACAATGTGTAGGCTCAGAATTGAATCTTAGAACATAGCCTAACGTGGACACAATAATTGTAATAGTCCCTAGATTGTAAGCTCTTACAGCAGTTAACTCTATCCCTGAATTGTAAGGCCTATCTCTAAACTTTGAGATGCTGATCCCCTAGCGTATGTTGTCACAAACATTGGGACTGGCAGTTTGATGTGCTGAGCCCTCAAGCATGGGACTTGCCCTTATGAAGCTCATTACCACAAACGAGAGTCTAAAGTTGTATGTAATGGTGCCTAAGAGTCTCCCCCTGAGTACCTCTTTGTTGCTCAGATGTGGCCCTCTCTCTCTCTGAGCCGTCTCGACAGGTGAACTCGCTGCCCTCCCCCCTACGTGGGACCCGACTCCCAGGGGTGTAAATCTCCCTGGCAATGCAGAGTATGACTCCTGGGGATGAATGTGGACCCAGTATCGTGGGACTGAGAGTATCTTCTTGACCAAAAGGGGGATGCAAAATGAGACGAAATAGTTTCAGTGGCTGAGAGATTCCAAATGGAGTCGAGAGGTCACTCTGGTGGACATTCTTATGCACTATATAGATAACACCTCTTAGGCTTTAATGTATTGGAACAGCTAGAAGTAAATACCTGAAACTACCAAACTCCAACCCAGCAGTCTGGACTCCTGAAGACAATTATATAATAATGTAGATTACAAGGGGTGACAGTGTGATTGTGAAGACCTTGTGGATCACACCCCCTTTATCTAGTGTATGGATGAGTGGAGGAATGGGGATAAAAACTAAAGGACAAATGGGGTGGGATGGGGGGATGATTTGGGTGTTCTTTTTTCACTTTTATTTTTTATTCTTGTTCTGGTTCTTTCTGATGTAAGGAAAATGTTCAGAGATAGATTGTGGTGATGAACGCATAACTATGTTATCATACTGTGGACAGTGGATTGTATATCATGGATGAATGTATTTCAATAAAACTGAATTTAATAAAAAAAAAAAAGTGCATAAGAAAAGGCTTGGCACAGCCTCGTGCCCACTGAGAAAGCTGCACAGCACAGGACACGAGGGGCTGTGGGCTGCACTGCCCGAGCTAGAATCCCGCTCCAGCCACAGTATCCATGTGACATTAAAAATAAAACAGAATCTTTCTAGATATGCCTATCTCAACTGAAAATGAGCTTAAAAGCAGTACTCACCTGGTGGAGCTTTATGAAAACTAAGTGCAATTACCCATACAGTGCCCGCGATACAGAGCTTAGTACAGTGGAGGAGGAGGACAAAGGAGAGAAAACAGGTAACGTAAAATCTGGGATGGTGGGAAAATAACCATCCCCATTCTGATGAGCTGTTGCCGGGAAACAAACCAATGTTAAAATCTAATCAAAGAGATTGTTCTAGTTTGCTAATGCTGCAGAATGCAAAACACCAGAGATAGATAAGCTTTTATAAAACGGGGGTTTATTTCGTTACACAGTTACAGTCTTAAGGCCACAAAGCGTCCAAGGTAACACATCAGCAATCGGGTACCTTCACCAGAGGATGGCCAATGGCGTCCGGAAAACCTCTGCTAGCTACGAAGTCAGCCGGCGTCCACTCCAAAGCTCTGGCCTCAAAATGGCTTTCTCCCAGAACGTTCCTCTCCAGCAAGCTTGCTCCTCCTCAAAACATCGCTCACAGCTGCACTCTGTTCCCTCTCTTTGAGTAGCTCATTTATATGGCTCCACTGATCAAGGCCCACCCCGAATGGGCAGGGCCATGCCTCCATGGGAACATCTCATCAAAATCATCACCCACAGCTGGGTGGGGCACATTCCAAGCAAATCTAACCAGCACCAAAACGTCTGCCCCACAAGACTACAAAGATAATGGCATTTGGGGGACACAATACATTAAAACTGGCACAGAGATGTACATGCAGGAGTTATGTTTTTAAATTTCAAAACTAAAACAAAACCATTATCAAAGATCACATAACAGCTTGAATATGAAATAGAATTACATTTTAAATTAATTACAGCTTTAGAGTTTTCACTTGCTTGACTACAAGCATACACAATGAATAAAGGCAATATTTGCAACACCTTTCTGCCATGCCCCTAATCTCTGCAATCTGGGCTGCAAAGGCTAATAGTCCCAATCTAGAAGGCTGAATCTATCCTAAATGAGACTGGCAAGAATGAGGTCTGGAATTGGTCTTGATGTGGTTGGCAGCAAACCCAGCATTTGGAGATCACTCACGATAAACTAGTTTTCTCTTAAATGAGTGCCAGATTTTTGCTTTAGGCAACCAGGAGAGAGCCAGGTGCCCACTGATTTCCCAACAGCCAGCCACTTCAGGATGCTCTCCAGGGTCCAGACCACAAATAGGCTCTGTACTTTCAGCTTCTACTCAGAGTCTTGCTCCAAATCCTGACCATGAAGCCATCACTTGCTGTCCTGAAGCACCTCCAAGGAAATGCTAGAGATAAGATTTTGCACATGACTGCCATCTAACTCACGCTTAGGCTCGCCATCTCTTAGGCCACCATATTTGGACTGCTAGGAACTTCACTTAACCAGATGTTCACTGGCCAGGTCAATTACCAAGCCCCAGACAGGCCCATTCCTACAGTCTTAGTTTAACCTGTGATGGTATCTTCTAAAGGAAAAGTTTTAACCTGGAGTCATGATAGACAGGCTGCATGGATTCATGAGCCCATGAAACTGAAGACAAACTGGGAATGTGTGTATGTGTATGTGTTCAAGTTCTCTTCCAAGAAGACCCAAACAATTCATCAGATTCTCCAAGGGCTCCCTAACTACTAAGAGATTAAGAACCATTTACTCTAAAACATTAAAAATAAAATTATTACATTAAAATGTGGCTACAATGTTAAGCCACACTGACTGCAAGTCCCTCGAGCATGACATCACTGTGTAACTGAGAGCCTAGCACAGAGTATCCAATAAATGTTCCCCACCCAGCTTCCAGGGACATTACTCTTATGAAACGTAAAGCAACTGGTCAAGATGTTTTCCCCAACGCAACAAATATTAGACACTACACTTCTGCTTGCAAAAACATCTACTGAGAGCTTTGCTATGTGCCAAGCACTTTCCCACCATTATCTCACCTTAGTGCTTCCAACAGCACAATGAACTGCTTATTCTTATCCCTACTTTGCAAGTGAGACACAAAGACCCGAGGTAATGCCTCTAATCAGAGTTAGTGATATACTAAACAGTGTGTTTGCAAGAGATGCATTCTGGTAACTTATGTTAACTATGTGTAAAATGTCATTTTTAGAACAGTAACTCTTCCAAATATATGTGTTGTATAATTAAGGAAATAAAACCAAAACACAAATTATTTCAGATACTCTAGTCATAAACGCAACTGCTTAACAAAACCTTAGGCTCTGCATCAGATTTCTCAAAACTACTACTTGCCTGCTTTAAGATTTATTATCGCTAAGCAAATTCAACCGTGCAATGTATCTTTCTTTAATTTAAAATAAAAACTCTTGTTTACCACCAAAACTACGCCTCATGAATGAGTGGGAAAAAAGCCATACTTTGTGACAATACATATCTGAAGATTACTTTCTTAAAAGGCACAAATCTAATTAACATGTTAAATTAATTAGATATCATTAAATATACCTCATTGAAAGTATCTTTGCAAAGAGTATCAACAATAACACAAAAAAGAAAATGGAAAGATTCTATCTGTAAGCACCTAACTTTAGAAACAACATATTTATGATATGCAATGAAATTCCTCTTACTAAAGTCAAGTTCAAGAACATTCAGAACATGCTCTTCATGCAAATAGGCATGATTTATATATAATCAGTCAGATCCCACTATAAGCACCCATATAGTGCAGACAATCTGCAAGTAATGCACAAGCTTGGTGACTTGACATGCATGTCTGAAAATAAAACATGGGTCCAGGTGTGGTTAAATTCTTTAAATCTGCTGTGTTTGTGAATGTTAATGAAATGCAAACTCTCTTCTATCTACCTCTCTCTAAATGAGTTCTGTAAAACACTGAAACTGTCTCTGAAGTACCGTAAAACAGAACTTCTTGCCAATGCGGAGACCCTACACAATATGATCTTCAAAATAGGACTTCTTATCCAGCTATGGCAGATTTAAATTCTTTTCATCACTAAACTCTATGAAAACATTATTAATGACCCACAGATTTTTTTAACCTGTTATTGAAAAACTATTATAGACTTACAAGTTCAAAACTTACAGTAGTTGCCAGCAACTCAAAATTACAGGGGTAGAAAAATATGTAAAAGCCTACATATATTAACTGTTGTCTTCAGTGGAGAATAATCCCAACAGATGATCTCATTCCTTCACACATTTCTCCTCTTAGGAACCTTCTTCTCTGAGTCCTCTACCTGGCAGGCTGCACAAGTACCAACATGAGCTAGGTGAAGCCAGAGTTCCAGAGTACAAGACAAAGTGGAAAACAATAAGAAGGTAGTAAGTTAAGATCACCAATGGCCTCACTATGGCCAAATCCAATGGTCAATTCTCAATCGTATACTTACTTGACTCTATCAACAGCATCTGATATGTCTGACCATTCTTCCTTCTTGAAACACAGCCCTCACCTAGCTCTGAGCCACCATGTTCTCTTGGGACTCTTCCTACTACACCGGCCATCACAGCTCATCTCCTTTGCGGCTCAACTTCTGAACATGAGAGTGTCCCAGGACACAATCCCATGACTGCACAGAACCTACACTCATTTCCTGATTCCATCCAGTCTCACGGCCTCCAAGATCACCTACATGCCCGGCAACATCCAATTTAATCTCTAGCCGGGACTGCCCCTCTGAACTCCAGGCTCAAATATACAACGGCTACCTTGACATTTTCACCCACACCTCAACTTATGTCCAAAAACAAGCAAATGTTCTTCCCACAGAATTTCTCAATTCTAAATAATTCTGCCTTCCAGTTGCTCAGGCCAAGGACTCCAGCATACTGTCTCACATTCATTCCTTCTTTCTTATTCTCTCTCTCTCTGTCTCCCTCCTTCCCTCTCCCTCCCTCTCTCACTCTCTCTCTCTCTCTCTCTCTCTCTCTCTCTCTCTCTCTCTCTCTCTCACACACACACACACACATGCACACACACACTCTTACTTCATATCCAATCCAACAGCAAATCCCATCAACTCTACCATCAAAATATATCCAGAATCCAATCACTTTTTACCAAATCCACAACTACCCCTCTGGTCCAAGCCACCATTATTTCATGCCTGGACTATAGCTAAGTCTTCTAATAGACCTTGCCTGCCCACAGTCTATTCTCACAGAGCTGCCATAACGATCCATGTAAAACCCAGGTCATTGAGAAACTCTGCTGTCCAAAACCCTCTGATGGTTACACCGTTTCACTCAGAGAAAATGCCAGAGTCCTCACCTGGGTCCACAAAGCCCTGCCCACCTTTCCGACTGCTCTCCCCGCACTTGCTCCACCTTCATTGGCCTCTGCAATGCTCCTCCAATACACCAAGCCTATGCCTGCCCCAGGGCATTTGCATCTATTGTCCCCTCTGCCCCAAACACTCTTCCTCCTGATACTTGCAAGGCTTGGTCTTTCACTTCATTCAGGCCTCTACTCAAATGTCACTTTATTCAGGGGGCCCTCCATCTCTCCCCACATGTAAAACATCTACCTTCACCCAACCAACCTCTATCATTCCCCATTCCATCTGCCTGCCTTATGTTTCTCCATGGCACTCATTGCCAGCTGACAAACTACATACATACATGTTTATTGCCTATTTTCCCTTCCCTCTGCCAGAGTTTTAGGCCCATGAGAGGAGGACTGTGATATCTCAAGCACCAGAAGAGGGTAGGTGCACAAGAAATACTTTCTGAATGAATAAACAAGTCATTTTAAAACCTCATCTAATCTTTCATAAATTTGTATGTTTATCAAAGGGAGTATGGAATTTAAAATATTTCTCTACATGTTTCCTATGTCCATGTGGACAGGGACTGGGAATTATAAGTACCTTGGCTTGTGGCACTCTAGAAGATGCTCAATAAATCTTTACTAAATGAATAGACAAGGTAGAACTTAATATAGTGTCATCTTGAAAGGGCAAAAACCATAATAACATATTGCATACAGAGATTCCAAAGAGAAATCAAACCAACATCCATGTATTTATAAACTATAGCCCTATATGTTCTCATTTGCACTAACAACACCAATATACAAAGCAAATACCATGAAAATTGGTTAAAAATAATCACAACAGAGGTTAGAACACTTACAAACCTCCACCAAGGCTTCCCTTGTGCTAATACAGAAGAACGAACAGCAACTCAAATGAGATACATCTTGGTGTCCTTTGGAAGTGGGCCAAATTCAACAAAATGAATCCATTCTTTCAAAACGACTTAAATTGGCGAGTGGATAGGTTGAAGCATAGACTCCCTCTGATGCATTAAGCAGCTCTAATTTAGAAAAACACACACATTCAAAATTATTTCCTGGAAACTCTCCATTATATTCTTAAAGTATTGCACTAATATCGTTCTGACCCAACAACCCCACATCTCTAAATCCTAATCCCACTTCATTACAGGAAGGCACGGACAGGCGAGTAGATTAAGGCCAGCATCCAGGCATTGCTAAAAGACTGGAAGAGCAGCACACGTGAGCGAGTCGATGACAGGCTTCAGCAACATGACTTTCCAGCCCCCAGAAAGTGATGTCCCCGTGTGGTCTTCTGCACCCCCTTAAAGCCCAGACACCCTATCCATGCCCCGTACCTCTTTCTTCTGACTTGCGGACCCTTGCTCACATCTCACTGGGCCTCTGTTTGAAACTCTAACTCCATCTTCCTGGATTAGACCTTTTGACAACATTCCTGGATGCCCCTCTGGCTTCTGATTCTGCTTGCTTGCATCTAGCACCACCCCTTAATATAAGAAGAAGACAGCCCTCAACCCCCACCCACCCTGCCCAAGCAAATGCCCTCCCTTGGAGCACACATCATACTCCTCTACTCTAATACCTGCCCAGTTGCTCACCTGCATCCTCCATTCAACAGTACACTCTATGAGAGTTTCTCCTCAAAGCCCACCAGTCTCTGGCACACAGCAGATATTCAATAAACCCTTTGGGAATGAATAAATGTACATTTAAGGATGTCTTACATTTAGTGTAACAGAGCACTAGATTAGGGCTTGGAACACTTTCTAGACCTCTCTCTGCCATTAGCTGTAAACTTCAAGAAAGTCTGTTTTACTCTCTAGAATTTAACATGACAAAATTAGAGGGCTGATAAACACACTGTATTAGTCAGAGTTCCCCAGGGAAACAGCACTGATAGGTTTATTATAGGAACTGTGGGGATTGGCAAGTCTGAATTCTGTGCAGCAGGCTGCAAACTGGGAACCCCGATGAAGGTTTCAATGAATTCCCCTGGAGAAACTGGCCGGCTGAAGTAGAGATGGAAATTCTTCTTGGATGAGACTTCTCCCATTGCTGAAGGCAATCTCCTTTGTTAATTGTAGATGCAGTCAGCCGTAAATGCAATCAACTTACTGGTGATTTAAGTCCACGAAATATCCTCCCAGTCACAATCAGGCCAGTGCTTGCTTGACCAAACAAGTGGACACCGTATCTAGCCAAGTTGACACATGAACTTAACCATCACACACACTTATTCTCCCATCCATCCAAAACACACATGTAGGATGTTTCCCTGTATCACACAAAAGCACAGATATTTGGAGAAGAAACAAAGAGGGCTAAGACACAACCCCTATTCCAGAGGAGTTCATTTAGGAGGACAGGTGTGTGAACAAGTAATGCAGAGGGAGAAGGAGTGAACCAAGTATTACAGCCCTGAGGACAAGTACAAGGATGACTTCCGACAGAAGGTCATCTGAGGACTATGTCTTAAAGAAAGAGCCGTTAATTAGGCATTGGGAAAAGGGCATTGCAGAATTAGGGAACATCGTGTGCCAATCATCATGAGATATTGACTTGTGCTCTATGAAGCTCACTCTGAAAGGAGAGAGTAAGGGGTGATTGGCCAAGGGGCGATTCCCATCACTCAAAGGAGAAATGAAAGGAGTGTGGGCTCACGAGAGTCAGGAGGAAAATCAGGGGAGGGAGGCAGCCTGGAAGTCACTGCACAAAGGTCCAGGGGTCAGGAGAGCTCAGCGTGACCAGATGGATGCCACACGGTGGCCGAAGGCTGGGCCGTGTCCACTCATCTAGTTGTCAGCCATGAGTGACGTCAGCTACAAGTTTCACTAGGGCAGCAGGGCCATGGCCTTGTTTACAGATAAAGTTACAGAACTCAAGTTCTAGGAATTGACATTTCCTGAGCATGACACACAGGAGACTATATCGGGAGAGAAGCGGCCATAGTTTCTGATTGTGCCATTCAATTACTTAGATGTGGAAATTGGTATTTCTTGAACAGGATCCCCCAAATGTAACCAGCATCTCTGTTAGGCCTCCACACTTCCAGTCTGATCCCTCACCCCATCTTTCTAAGGCTGCCTAATCAGAGGGCAATGTAACTGAATTGGTATATATTATCAAAGGAAAAAAAAATCCATTGGTTTAGAGTTTTGGGTTTTTTTTAATCAGGTCAAGAGGACTTCAAATGTCAACTTAGTATAGGCATGTGAATAAGGAGCTATAATGGCCACACAGAATCGGGGCTGGGGTGGGGGGCAATAGAGAAGACCCAGTTCTGGGTGAACAACTCTGAGTCCAAAAACACATGTCGACTCAAAAACAGTAGAAAACCAAACAAAACATCTGGCAAGGCAATTTTAAGACCTACCTTTTTAACTTGCTTTCATTTTCCCACTGTCAGGAAGGGCCTTCTTAATTCTAACCTAAACCTTCTTGCCTGCAGCTTCAGGCTATCACCTTCTATTCCAGAGTGCCCACAGCCTTCATACAGCTACTCATCCGCTAATAAGATACTAGGCACTCTTTCTCCTCTACTCGTGTCATTGAAACATTTCCGTAATAAACTCAGTTTTTATAGTTTGAATTCACCTTCAAAATTTTAATGAATATCCACACAGTCATGGTCTTTGCTTCCATAGGAATGTTGTGGGAATGAATCAGCACTAATTAATTAACCTTAGAGAAAACTAGTTTCACCGGAGGCTAAGTAGCTGAGTAGGA
This sequence comes from Choloepus didactylus, assembly GCF_015220235.1. NCBI lineage: Eukaryota > Metazoa > Chordata > Mammalia > Pilosa > Megalonychidae > Choloepus > Choloepus didactylus. Next base: position 136,757,839 of record NC_051314.1, read on the forward strand.
CCCGACAGCTTCAAAGCTGAACGTGACACTGACTCTTGGTGGAATCCTGGTGAAAACCCTGAACTGAAATGACCACTCCATAAACGGAGATATCAAGGCAATTAACCAGCTTGATTTTTATTGTTATGAGAAAGAAACCCTAATAAAAGTGATTGATGATAAGGAACTTTGCAAAGTGCTAGAATCATGATTCAAACCCATAAATCAGGTACTTACTGAAGGAAAACGATTCAGAAAGAACAAAAATTTCAGACAGACCCCTCCCTCAGCAAAGGAAAAAGCTGAGAGGTCCCATGCTGAAAATCACAGAGCTCCATTTGGTTTTTGGGCACCAGGAGGAGTAAAAAAGAAGGTGTATTTTAAAGTGCTATCTGACATTCTACCCTCTTCATGATCCTCAGTAACTGGACAAGAGATTCTAAATAAGTCAAGTCCCTAAAGTTTTTTGGTTTTTTCCCTCATATTTTTTTAATTGTAGAATATGACATATATACATAAAAGTGATAACTTTCCAAGTGCAATTTAACAAGTAGAGAACAAATTTCAAAGAATATTATAGGTTACAATACTGCAGTTTCAGTTATTTCTTTATTATGAAATATATACAAAAAGTTAATACTTTCAAAGTATGATTTAACAAGTATATATATAGGAAATTTCCAAAGTTATTATGAGTTATACTACCATAGTTTCAGTTATTTCCTTATTGTGAAATATAATATATATACAAAAAGGTATGGCTTTCAAATTACAATTTAATAAGTAGATACAGAACAAATTTCAAAAGATATTATGGGTTACAGTTCCACCGTTTCAATTCTTTCCTTCTATCTATTCTAATACCCTAGCAACTAAGAAAACGCAAATCATACAAAGACTCAGTGTTCATAATTCTTTGATAAATTCCATCTTGTCTGTTGCTACCCCTTCCCCTAGTTTAATCACTTTCCCGATCTTCAGGGATGTCTAGGCAGTGACCACCCTAACCTGTTCATGTTGAAAAGGGGTGTTGACTTTATGAGCAAAGGGGACACATCTGGTTGATGTTCTTGAAGAGCCTATTGCCTCTGGGTTTTGAGTCCCTGAAGTCTGGTCCTCTGTGATTCTTAAAACCAACCAACCAATTATCCAAAACTGCTTTGTTGTACCATGGTATAATGTGATATACTTCTATAAAAATTTTGCAGAAGGGTCAGAATATGGAAAAAAAGAAGCCATCCCTGAGGCTGACCATAAATGCGGCTTGCTTTATGACATAAACAGAATTCTCTTGGATTACTGCCCATGGCAGTTCTTGAAAAAGTCAACTGTAAACAAAGCCTGGACAAATTTCCTGAATTTTCTTCTGTCAATTACACAAGATCAAATTACGTTTGTAGAACTAAAGCTTTACTAGTGACAATTATTTGTAAGCCATGAAATGTAATGGATATTAACTTATGGTTTCCTTCCTGTTAACACTAAGACCATACTAGATGAGATTTATAGTTGTTTAACAAAACAAAAACTATCATGTCAGCCTTAGAATTAAAAGCAGCCATTCATCAACTCATGTGGGGCAAACAAGTCATACCAAATGAACAGATAGGAATAAATTTTCTACTCATTTTGCAGCCATTATTCCTTCCATGGAGGGGGTGGTGGGGAAGAGAGGGGAATTTGAGAAAAAAAGCAGAGCAAGTGGTTGGCATGATAAATATAGGACCTTAGACATTAGCTTTCACAATAACCTAGAATTCACATGCCCAGTAATCACAAGCCACTGGCAATTTTTCTCACCTTATCCAGTATTTAAATATCCCTAATATCCTAATCTACTGAGATTCAAAACTAGGCCGCAAGGGCGTTAATCTGGAAATATGTTTCTTTTAGTAATCATTCCCAGGCAAAATTCTTGTTTTGTAGAATATTTCCGCATGAGTAAAAAGGGGGAAAAAAAACTCAGAAATGTTTTAATGCCATCTTAGGGCGGTTTTATAAGCAGTTATATAAAGAAAGCCCCAGAGAAGAGCAAGACAGAAACCCATTTTCTTTGACCACAGGAGAAAAAAACATGATTACATGGGAAAGGAGAAAATCAAAATTATGACTTGATTCATTCAGCTCAGCCCTCTGTCCTGGAGGTGACCGAGGTCCCTGCTTGGCCCCAGGAGGGGCTGGGAGAATAGGGGATGCGTCGTAATTGGAGATGTGTTCTTTGCACAGATGAGCTGGCCACAGAACTGTGGGGGAAGCCACAGAGAGAAAGAGCCCACCAATCACTCATTAATACACTTGGCTTTCTTATGATGGTTACAGGGAGCCCCCAACTCACAACCTGCTTCTGTTCAACAGCCATTAATACATCAGTCTCACAAGCCCCTAAACAACATTTTAGTGATGGCAAAGCTAGTGCTAGTTAGGAAGGGCTCCCCAACCGTAAGGGCCCACTTACACAAAATATACCAGATTTTACTTCAGCTCTACCTAAGCATCATTTAAATACCATCCACCGTGAAGAACATTTCCAATTCCAAATCTTCACGCCAAAAGTTAATTCAGGGAAGAAGAAGGAGATCTCTCAAATGGAATAGAGAAGAGGGATAGACACTCCATGTTACTAAAGTATTGCTAAAGCTACATTTATATACAAGGTATTTCTCACTTTTGGCCTAAGGGAAGGCAGCTCTCCAAGGTCAGACCCCTCCTAATTATTGAAAAGGGAAACCAGGTCTGTTGTACACTTGGGAAGCAGGGGGATGCAGAACAGATGGGAGAAGGATGGACAGAGTATACTCCTTGCTTTGCATTTTTAGGGGGTGAAAATAGGAGTGATATGTTGGCTCCCAACTCAACACCCCACTCTTCGTAAAAACAAACAGTGCATTTGTTCACAGGCAAGGGGTTGAACTGAAAGTTCTTCTAAAAAAGAAAATTGTGGGGGGAGAAAGAATTGCCAAAAAACCACTTGTGTTACTAACAGTAATTACTGAATCTCAAGAATACAGCTTCAAGAATCCATCTAAAATTGGAAAGGCAATGTCATCTGCAATCCTCTCCTTTCAACATGAGAAGTATTTAGCCTGATTATTAAATGATACTCTAGCAATTAGCCCAACCAATAGCATGGAAGCCAATGTGCTACATTCGGTAAATTTTATGCCAAGTTCTTCCCTACTCAGAAAACAGCTCAACAGCTTCTCCCTCCCCAAGTTAATTCATTCCTTTTGGTCACCTACGTGCTTATAGGTCTCGTCCACCATATTATAAACTTCAGTGGGAAACAGAAATGATATTTTACTTGTATCCACTCCCTCCAGCACCTAGCAAACTGTCTCTTGTGAGGACAGTGTTCAATAAGCATTTATTAGGTAAATATCCACTGCAAAATCCTCTAGTAGTTTAAGTGTTATGTATAAAAACGAAACTGGCTCCCATCTCGCAGCCATTTGGACACAGGTGAAAGTAACATAAGAAACTGACAGATCTGGGTAGTCATATGAAGACTGCATTGTTGATTTATCAAAGGTTAACCCTCCAGGGAAACTCAATTTGAATATCTACAGAGGGGATGTGATAAAGTGGAATGGGGCTGTCTGTCAATATCTAGCTGTGTATCTCTAGTTAAATCCCTGAACCTCCCCAGGTCCCAGTTTCTTCACTTGAAACAAATCAGGGGCGAGTTGTGGAAAGTAAAAGGAACAATCTGCAGAGGTTGTTGCAGTTATTGAAACACATCATTGGAGGTGGAGTGTGAAAGCAATGAGACTTCCAGTAGTACATCAAGTACATCTATTTCACCTACTTACTAAACAGCGTTTCAGACCAACGTAAGACGGATTCATTTTGCAACTGACTTAGAAAGACAGCCTGTGTAAAACTGATCATGAAGGTTGCTGGAACTTTTGTTAAAATATACCTTAATGTAATGAAGATTCAAATTATGGTCAATGGGGGTCAAAAAGAAGCCACTAAAAACACATAAGTCAATGTCAATTTAATGGAGTAAGTCCACGGTTAGAGGACGTCATAGGACAGAGGCCAGAAAATTACACTCAGGGGCCAAATCTGTCCCACCACCTGTGTTTGTATGGCCTGCAAACAAGAATGGATTTTTGCATTTTGAAATGGTTGGGGAAAAAAATCACTATTTTCTGACACACAGAAATTATATGAAATTTAAATTTCAATGTCCATCAATAAGCCTTTATTGGAACACAGCCACACGTTATCTGTTACGCACTGTCTGGGGCTACTTTCGAACTACACAATGAATTAAGTAGTTGGTTGTAACACAGACCCTAGGACCCACAAAGCCTAAAATATTTACTATCTGACCTTTTACAGAAAAATTTGCCAATTCCTGCTAAAGAAGTAGTTATAAGAGGGGTGGGGGAAGGGACAGTCAGAAAAAGTTTTAAGAGTTATTAAATTGAAGAATGCTGAATGCCTTAAAAATAAGTATTATTATAAGTAATAACCTTCTACTAACACATGCCACTAATAACAACGAATAAAAAGGGAAAATAAGAACAGAAAGTGAAGCCACCCCCACAAAAGAAAAAAAAAAGAATAATGACAAATGACTAAGAAGCAAAAGAAAAACAATTGGGGCTACTTCAGGACATTTCTTGCAATGTTCTTAACTGCTATATTATCCTTGAAGTGTGTAGCTGCAATGATTAAAGTTAAAAGCACATCCGTCATTTCCCTTGGGAATGGGGGTCGGGGACAGGAATGGAAATCGCCAGTCTTACTTCCTCATCCTAAAGCATCCCTTTTAGTAAAAAGTAGTGAACATGGCATGCTCTAGGGCAAAATTCACAATTTATATTAAAAATCTTCCTGCAACCCTCGCTTTCTACTTCATTACATATCTATATTTGGTTTAATATAAAATAATGCTTTACATTATTTACAATCCTTTAAAGCTCAGGTTCCAGGAAGATGTACAACATCTGTGGCAGAGCTTTGAACACCAATGTCATCCAAACTTGTCCAGTCTGCAAGTCAGCACTGTTAATAGTTGGCTGCCCTCCGTTAAAGATTCATTCACAGATTCAAAAAATAGTCACGAATTTCTACTTATAACAGTTTGGAGGCACAGACAACTGACCCTGCAACTGAAAAGAGCTAAAAGTGCTTTAAAAATAAAAGCATAGCATAGCATTGGTGCGGTACATTTGTTACTGCTGATGAAAGAATATTAAAATATTACTGTTAACTATAGCCCATAGTTTGCAACAGGTGCATTTTCCCCCATGTACCACTCTATTATTAACTCCTTGTAATAGTGTCATACAATAACGGAGGGAGGGACTAAGGAGTATGGGAAGTTTGGGTTTGTTTTTTTATTTTTTATTTTTTTGGAGTAATGAAAATGTCCTGAAAATGATTGTGGTGATGAATGCACAACTATGTGATGATAGTCTGAGCCACTGAGGTACACTTTGGATGGATTATACAGCATGCGAGTATCTCGCAACAAAACTGCTTAAGAAAAATATAAAATAAATAAAAGCATAATTTAAACGTATTAATAAGCTAGCAAAAAAGTTAAGACTACTCAAAACCACCCCAAATAACTGAAAGCAAGAACTCAGAGGAAGAAGGGTAAGCTAAGCCCTGAAACCACGTTTCCTCTGAGGGTATCTGCAGAACCCACTGAAATTGGACTTTGCTTTTCACAATTTTGTGCTGCTCAGGAAAAAGGAGAGGAAGACAGAGACCCATGGGATGAGACAAGTCTAACAGAGGAACCCCCTTCCCATAAAGCTGAGACAACCGAGCCTCCCCCTCCAAAAGTGTAAGGGAGAACCAGGAAAAAAAAAACACCTCACCCCCAGGGGAATGTAAGAAAACAATCTTTCTCAAGAACTTGGCCCTGAGGTTGGGGGATGAGTGTGGAAATATCTCCCTGAGAATTCTTAACCACAAACTAGTCCACAGTACCCAGCAGTCCAAAAAAACAAAAACAAAAAACAAACCAAAACCCTCAAATTGAAAATATACTTAAAGTGGTCCTGGGTTATTTATTTGCCCACAGGTTCCTGGCAAAAGTGAACTCAAATCTTCTTTGAAAGGACCCACCTTCAACCCAGGATTTGGAGAAATCTCACAAATAAAGTTCTCCAAGTATATGAGCTCACTCTGAATAATCACTAAATAACAACTATGATCGCTGCTATTCTGTTTACTATTATCGCACCATAGGTAACACGTATTGAGGGCCAGTTACCATTCGAAGTCGATCACCTGTATTAGCCTGTTTAATAGACAAAAATTATTGTAAAGATAGGGTCACGATCACTCCTATTTGACCAACGATGGAACAGACAAAACACACAAAGACCAAAAGCAAGAGCCAGGATAAACAGAAAATTCAGTCCCCTAAAGATTTCAGATTTGGTATTGTTAAATACACACAACATGTTTAAAGAAATAAAAGAATGAATTTAAATTAAATAAGGAAAAACAGCAACAGCAATCAAAAAAAACCCCTGTAACAATAGGAAACTTCTATAAAGGGAAAATACAATGATTTCTTTAAAAATTCAATGGCCACGGTCAACAGCAGATTGGACACTAACTAGCAAAATGGCGTACCAGAAGATGGAGACAAAGAAGCTACGCAGAATACAGCATTTAAACCAAGAGATGAAATTATGAAAGAAAAATTTAAAAACATGGAAGATAAGTTCTATTAGTCTATCTGGAATTCTAGAAAGAGAAGAAAAAAGAGAGAATAGGGAAGTGGCAATACCTGAAAATATAATGATTAAGAATCTTTCAGACCTCGTGACGGTAATCCACAAGTTCAACAAGTCCAATAAAAGCCAACCAGAAAAAAAAGAAAAGAAGTCTACATTTAGAAACATTATAGTAAAACTCCAGAATATCAAAGACAAAAATCTTACAAGGAACCAGAGGGAAGAAAAGATTCTCTTTCAAAGGAATGATAATTAATCTGATAACTGATTTCTCAGCAATAATTCAAATCAAAGAGTAGAACTATCTTGTCAGTGTGCTGGTAGAAAATACCTGTCCATTCAGCATTACATACACAGCAAAAATACTCTTCAATAGTATGAGATACATGAAGACATTTTGAGGCAAACAAAAACGAGCTAACCAAAAATATCCCCCCAATATAGGAAATTCTGAAGCATATACTTCATACAAAAGGAGTTATCCAGAAGGGATATCAAAGAAGAAGTAATTATGAGAAAAGTAAAGTGCTAAAATACAGGAGTAAATCTAAATGAATATTGCCTGCATAAAATATATGAAAATATTTAGAACCACAAAATAATGCATATACCTCATGTTAAAATTTGAAAAATGAAAGGGAAGTGTATAGCCTAAAATGATATGTTAGAAAAGAAAGGCAGAAAATTGATGATCTAGGATCCAAGTTTAGAAATTAGAAAAACAGAATAAACACCCCCAAAGGGGGAGGAGGGGAGAAAACATATAAGAGAAAGGAGCAACAGAGCCAAAAATCATTCCTAAAAGTTAATAAAATTGAGAAACCTCTGCCAAGGCTGATTTAAAGAAAAAAGTGCAGAAACAGAATTAGGAATCAAAAAGACTACATTTATAGATGACGAAGAACTTAAATAAGGTAATAAAAAAATATGAGCAACTTTTAACAATATTATTTTAAATGTAGGTGAAACGGACAATTTCATAAACATATATATATAGCCAAAACTGACACAAAAGGAGAAATAGAAAACCAGAATAATTCTATTAACACTAAAGAAACTGAGTACCCAAAAAATCTTACCCCAAAGAAGACATCAGGCAATTTCTAAGAGTCAAGTGACAAATCACTCTATATTACACAAAGAATTCAGAGTTTAGAAACAGCGAGCTCTCCTCATATCAGTTATTGTGCCAGCATAACTAAAATCAGAGTCCAACAAATGGAAATCACAGGAACACGGTGCAAAATATATTCACAAACTAAATCCAGTTTTAATTTACCACAGCATAATTTTAAATTGGATTCATACCAAGAATGGAAAATTGATTTAACATTAGAAAACAAATCAGTATAATTTACCACATTGACAGAATAAGGAGAAAAATCAGATGACCATGTCAATAGATGCAGAAAAACAGTCTGATAAAATTCAAGACCTTTTTATGATAAAATCTTTTAGTAAACTATACGTAAAAGAGACCTTCCTTAATCTGATAAAGAGCTTTCTCTTTAATGTCAGAAGGAAAACAAGGGTGTTTGCTATCAAGCCATATTTTCAACAGAGAACTAGAGGTTTCAGCCAGCACTGAACAACCCATTTAAAGATAAAAAGAAGAAACAAAACACTCATTATTCTCAGAAAATATAATTATCTAAGTAGAATACCCAGAAGAATGGAGAGAAAAATTATCAGAATTAGTGAAGTTTATCAAGTAACTTAGAAGAAAAATCAATATATAAAAATCTGGTTAATAGCTATATGCCAGCCATCAACAATTAGAAAAATATGAATTTTAAAACATACCATTTACACTGGCTTCAAAGCACCTAAGAAAAATATCTTATAAAAGGTCAAAAATCATTAGGCAGAAAACTATAAAACTTTCTAAAAAAATATTTATAAGTCCTAAATAAAGGGAAATATATACTATATTCATGGATTAGAGGACTCAATATTATGAAGGTATAAATTTTCCTCAAAATAGTCTACATATTTGATGCCATGCCAATCCAAACTCAAACACATTAGCTTTGTAGAACTTCATGAGTTGATTCTAAGACCAGCCAAAATGCTTGAAGAATGCCAATTTAGAGGACTTGCAATACAGATAGCAAAAATAATAATACTCGAATAATTTTAAAAGCATATGGGTAAAGGGAATAGACAAGCCAATGAAATGGAGTACAGAAACCACACAAACAGAGAAACTTGACTAATGATAAGAGTGAGCACTGCACATCAGTGGGGAGAGAACAGACTGCTCAATAAAAACAGTGTTAGGACAACTGCTTCTCCGTATGGAGGAAAATGAAATTAGACTTCCACCACAAGCTCTACACAAAAATCAATTCCAGCTGAATGAAAGACTCAAATGCGAAAGGCAAAACTATGAAGCCACTGGAAAATAATAATGGAGAATACATTCATGCCCTCAGTGTGGAGGAGGAAAGGATTTCTTACTAGAGAGAAAATAAAAAGGAAAAGCTTGATAAATACAGCGTAGTAAAATTAGGAATTTCTATTCATTGAAAAGCCATTCAAAAGAGTGGAACTACAAGCCACAAACTTTAAGAAGAAACAGGAGTTTCTACTCTAATACCGTATGTGTGCTCCTGAAAAGCTTTCCGTTTTGCAAAGTTGTGTACTAAAAATAGCAGGGCTAGTGAAAACCGAAGCTTGGGTGGAATTATATCAAAGCCATGCAATTTTGTAAACATGGTACCAAAAAGAATAATAATAATCCTAACAATGACTTAATCCTTTTTAAAAAGCTCTTTGAATAAATAAATAAAACTACAGTAAATATAGAACTTTTCCTTTAGGGAAAAAAAAGGTGAAGGTAAATTGAAGGAGACAAAAGGGAGGGTGCAGTCTTCTAAATTAATGGAGAGAAGGACAAACATCCTCAGATCAAGGGGAACTGAAAGAAAAACACTTCCAGTTCAGAATACACTGCCTCACTTAGCCAACAGGAAGGTGAGAAGGGCCACGTGACAGGCCCATCTTCCCTGCAGCTTACCCACTGGAGCTGGGTGAGTGTCCTCTGTTATCAGCTGGTGTAAAACATTAACACGCTGGGAAAACTTCAAACAAACCAAGCTAACTCTGACACTGTACTGACATCAGTCCCCTACTTGCTGGTCCCATGTGAACTTAAAGAAGCATGCACTGTAATATAACAAACCACATCCGCAACTCATAACTAACAAAGGATGAATGAAGAATACCTACATATTAGTAGGAAAAAGAAAAATATTAAACAGAAGAATGGGCAAAGGACTTAAAACAAGCACTTCACAGAAAAGGGCATCCAAAATGGCCTAAAAAAAACATGAAAAGATCCTCAAGCCCACTGTTGATCAGGGAAACTCAAATTAAAGCCACATCGATATGAGTTCTCTGTATGGGATTTGTATCATTTTTGCCACTGTCCTGTACATTTAAAACGATTTCTAAACAGTAAGTTAAACACTCACACTCACACACACACACACACACACACACACACATACACACAATAAGAAAGGTCAAGTGTTGCAGAAGGTATAGAGCACCCAGAACACTTGTATACTGCTGGGGTACACCAGTACAAACACTCTGATAAACAACAGGACTAGCTAGTAAAGCTGAAAGCACATGTACTAATACGTAGGAATCCCACCCTAGTTACATACTCTAGAACCATCTTACTCATGGATATCAGGTCAATATCCAAAAACGTTCATATCAGCTCTGTCATTGCAAAAAAGCAGAACAAGTGTCATACAATTTTTATTTACACTGTGGAATATTATTGCACAGTACAAATGAATAAATCACAGCTGCATGCATCAATACAGATAAACCCCTGCCTGTAAAATTTTTTTAAAAAAGATTTCAGAAGAATCAATTCTGTATTATTCCATTTAGATAAAAAGTTCAAAAGCATGCAAAATTGTAGAATATGTTATTTGGGGGTGTAAAAATAAGCAGTATAAATTAAAGAAAAGCAAAAGAATCTATACTACAAATGTAAAATTTAGGAGAATAGTTACTTCAGAAGTAGGGAAGAAGGGAAAGAGAACTGCGAGAGAGACACATAGCAATGGTAACGCCCTTTTTCAAATTTAGTTTTATCATGACTCTATAAACCTTAACACATTTTCTAAATATTCTTTGGAGTGATGTGCTATTTAATATTATCAGTTGTTTAAAAAGAAAAAGAAAGAAAAGGACAGAAAAGTTTAAAAATGCATTCACTGAGCACAACCCTATAATAGGACACTACAAAAATAAATAACGAAAGTTCCTTTCCATCAAGGAATTCATAGTCTCTAAAATGAAAATACATAAACAAACAGGCAATGCCTTTAAAAGCATTTATTTCAATGTATATATAAGGATTACAGAACCCTAGAGACAGAGTATCAGTTACGACAACTTGCAAAACTGCAGATCAGATTTAATATTGATTAGCAGCTAAATTGTACTAGTGTTTCTTCCTCTATCAATCCTGATTTTTGTACGCAAAATAATAATAACTGAAAACTCAGTAATTACACATTTTACTTTAGGAAAACATAAAACCAATTCAACACCAATGACCCTCTTCAAAAAAAAAAATAAGACTTTTGCTAAGTTTTCAAAAGAATGAAATGTACACTATCCATCTAAAACTTTGAAAGGACTTCATAATTATTTGTTGACTGATACCTATTAACCCATTACAGATCTGAGTCTGCTCTTTAGACAGATGATCTCATCAACTGCGTAACAGTTCTGCAATAAAATGCAGCTCACCAGGAAGTCAAAAGATCTGGCCAGAAGCAGCAATCTGCTCGAGTGCCCAACCATCATACACCCCGCAATGGGGCTGCTAGATCTCCAGGACAGCTCTCCTCCTCCAGTGGGGCACTCACACCTCCTGGTTCTCCTGCATCCCGGCTAGTCACATGGCTAGTTCTTGCCAATGAAAAGTGCCCCCAGTGATGCATGTCCACTCCAGGACGAGGTGATTAGAAGCAGCAGTGGCTCCTCCAAGCTCTCTCTTCCCATTTGTCAGCTGATGGCAGAGGAGAATACAGTCCCAGGAGTCCGCTCCAGGACGAGGCGATTAGAAGCAGCAGTGGCTCCTCCAAGCTCTCTCTTCCCATTTGCCAGCTGACGGCAGAGGAGAACACAGTCCCAGGAGCCACATGCAGGAAGATGGGATGGTGTAAAAGAGCCAGTCCACCAACCCACAGTGGACTGTAATGTGAGCAAGGAAAATACATTTAATAGCATTATGCCACTGAGACATCAGGTTTATCTGTTACAGCAGCTGACATCACCCTAAGACTCACCCTACTTATTTACCCTAAGAATACACTTTTATAAAGGAATATACATCCTCACCACCTTCTAATGTTAGAATAATAATTCATTAAACTTTCCCCAGCCTCTTCCATCTGTGATTATCACTTCAGCAAAGGGCAGGGGCCCGTAACAACGAAGAACCCCAGATGGTTCAGCCAGAAAAATTCATAAAGACCCAGGTCTCAATAAGCCATTAGTAACAGCAGAGATGGCCACTGTTCAGAACAGGTTTCTCAACCTCAGGGAGTACTGACATTTTGGTCCAGAAAAGTCTTTGTTGTGCTGTAGGTGGGCGGTGAGGACGGCCCTGTGCACTGCAGGATGTTCAGCGGCAAACCTGACGTGATGGCTAAAATTCAAGGGTCACCTCGGCTAGGGTGTGGTGTCCAGTGGTTTGGTCACTTGTCTGACTGTCAGAGTGAGGGTATTTTGTGGATTACAATCATTAGTTGACTGCAGCTATGGCTGCTGATTACATCTTCATTCAAAGAAGGAGACTGCCTTCAGCAGGGAGAGAAGTCTCCTTATCCAGCCAGTTGAAGGCTTTAAAGGGAGAACTGATGACATCAGCAGTCAGAAGGGAGAAGTTATCTCTCTACTCCAGACTGCCAGCTTCTCCTGGGGAACTCATCGTCACCTTCACTGGAGTTCCCAACTTGTGGCTTCTCCTGGGAAATTCAACGTCACCTTCATCAAGTTTCCAACTTGCAGCCTGCCCTACAGACTTGCCAGTCCCCACGGTCATATGAGCCAATTTCTACAATAAATCTCTTAACATTTACATACATATATGTATGTATGTATGTACATATGTACCTCCTGTCGGTTCTGTCTGGAGAACCTTGACTAATACATCTGGCCTCTAACTTTTAGATGCCAGAAGCATCCCCCTCTCCAGTTGTCACAGCCAGAAATGTCTCCAGACATTGCCAAATGTTCCTTGAGGGGCAAAGCTGTCCCCAGTTGAAAACCCCTGATTTAGACAGAGCAGCTGATAAACAGTTTCAAACATATAATACTTATTTAATGGTGTGACTGCTGCTACCCAAATATCACAAGTTCATCTGAGCAACAGCAATCCGGGTCAAACAAGTATGCATCATGCTAGTCAAGCCCAGAGAGGAAAAGAGCCAAGATGAGACAAGACGCAAAAAATGGTCCAAATGCCAGGAGCTGAGAGCTCAAGTTCATGAGCTGGGAACTCCCAACAACCAACCCATCTTGTGGCCACAGTTTAAACAGCACTTCACTCTGCAATGCACCTCACCTCCCTGATTTGAAAGGAAAACAGCATCACTGTTTTAACTCCCCAAGCAACCAAAGGATTACAAAGTTACAAAAAGGGCAATTTATTAACATACTACTTTAAATGCTAAACATTTTATTAATGTAGACAACTCTCAATCCATTCTAATGAAGAGAAATGGTGCTACAAATGATGAAGAGTTGGCATTTAACTTTGGCAGGGTCTGTCTGGGGTTTTTCCCCCCAAAACAGATGATCTTAAGAATTTTCTTTTACAAAAGTAGATAAGAAGTTGCTGTGTATTTCCTGACTACACACTAACTTTGGGAAGTGAGATGTAGGTTTTTTATGAGAAGGATGTCGCCCTGAGTCACACAGTTTTCTCTAAAAAATTAAGATTTACCTCTGTATTTAAAAGATAAACTCCCATTACACTCTCTGGGTTAAATGTACGCAGGACGAATATCTTCTTCCTAGTCTATCAAACAAATGAATTAATAAGAAAATAACTGCCCTCTTGTACCGAAAAAGATTAATTCTGAGGCCAACATTTCCAGTGGCTATTTCACGGTAGTTTATCTTTTATTATGGCATTCCATTGGCTGAGCTCTACTCTACAAACGAACAGATTCTACACTGAAGGCATTCATAATTTCTCCACTTGCAATTTCACCTGCTAGGAATATAAAGTGATTTTTCAAAGAGAACTCAGCTAATAAATCCATCACATCATCCATCGTCATCCAAGAGTGACTAATCCACCTGGGTTTATCTTGATTGACTTCCCAACTCTACCAGCTGTCACTCAGCCACCCGCAGCAATAAAAGAGCTCTCTGCAAGCAGCTGTGATTAATCACCACCCTTCAGTTAAAGTCAATGCCCCACTCACATCATGTTGACAAAAAGAAAAATCTGGTAATAGGAAATGGCTTTGCTTTATCTAGGCTGCAGATATATAAATTACAATCAGATTATGTAGATAAAATACATGAGCTAAATTTATCTGCTGTAACTGCACTTGTCACAGCAGTCTTCAAATGCCTCTAAAAGGAATTATGGAAGTAATAGAGTTAGTGGACAGTTGAAGAAAATGCCGGTACGACCCTCAAAAGAGCATTTGTAACTCCTTCAAATATTTCTTTTTCACGGTAGCCATCGTTAGCTGAGATCTCTTCATTTTCCTGGCCCAGAATTCATCTTTTAAAGGCCACTTAACAAAAATTGGTCTGCCCGTGAGGCATGAGCCATAAATAAAGAAACTACACTATTTCCTTCAGCTCACTGAAGAAATAACTATAGAAATGGGACTCACAAGGTCTGAAGGAACTAGGGCCACTTTCCAAAGCATGTGCTCTACCCATGTAAAACTGCACAAGATTCGATGGATCCAGCAATCGCCATTCACATCTTCAAGAGATAGAAAGGATAAGGCAGCAGCAAATACTGGGATAAACAGAAGGGTGGAAGCCAAAATTAAAACAGCTTATGTAGACGGAAAGAAGAATATGGGAACCCAGAAAATTTGGCCCTAAGACCCTACACACTGGACATGGGGCCAGAAGGAATCTCATGTTTGATTCAGGGACCTCTGCTGGAACCTACTTCCCTACATACCCATTGATAATTAGCAAATTAGTAGGCTGGAATGCTTTGAGACTTATGTTCTCAGTGTAATGGCCTGTTTGGTTTATAGCCAGTAGCTGTCTCCCTAAAAGGGGCTGTTGGCATATCAAAATGATATGTAATGAACCTCAGAGAGTAGAAAGTTAGGCTGGGGGTATTTTCCCTCTGTGATTAATTATAAAGCCCTGAAACAAGGATATTAATTACTTGCCAGATATACACACACTATATAAACTTACTTCAAACAGACAGAGATAGCAGTTAGCATGGTAGAAGGGAAAACTGGATAGATTTTCCTGAATTCTTGAGATGTCCCCACATTTGGCTGTCGAACCGTGGAAATGTGAAGACAGGCAGCACTCTGCCCATCTTTGGAGAACTGAACTAAAGAAAACACTGAATTCTGGTCCCAAATACAACCTGAAGCCAGTATACCTGAGAGAAGTTTCCTCACGTCCACACATACCACCTCCCTGCAAGGTGCCATACCCAGCAGAAGCTGACTAAGTTCTTCTTTTTTTTTTTTTTTAATTATTCATTTTATTGAGATATATTCACATACCACACAGTCATACAAAACAAATCGTACATTTGATTGTTCACAGTACCATTACGTAGTTGTACATTCATTACCAAAATCAATCCCCGACACCCTCATTATCACACACACAAAAATAACCAGAATAATAATTAAAGTGAAAAGGAGCAACTACAGTAAAAAAGAACACTGGGTGGCCTTGTCTGTTTGTTTGTTTCCTTCCCCCACCTGTCCACTCATCCATTTTTATACAATTGTCTTCAAGATTCATGGGTTCTGGGTTGTAGTTTGATAGTTTCAGGTATTTACTGCTAGCTACTCCAATTCGCTAGAACCTAAAAAGGGTTGTTTATATTGTGCATAAGAGTGCCCACCAGAGTGACCTCTCGGCTCCTTTTGGAATCTCTCTGCCACTGAAGCTTATTTCATTTCCTTTCACATCCCCCTTTTGGTCAAGAAGATGTCCTAAGTTCTTCTTTATAAGCCCGACTGTAGGTTGTTATGTCATTAAACCAATGAATTTCAAAATACAGTGGGTATAATGCAAGTACTCAAACTGCTACACTGTATATAGAGCAAAATTTAAATTTTTTTTAAAGATTAAATAAATTCTGTAATACGTCCGTACCACACAGCAGCTAGGACAAGAAATGGGGTACATCCTGTGTCCTAACGTAGTGTTCTAGTTTGCTAATGCTGCTGGGATGCAAAACACCAGAAATGGATTGGCTTTTATAAAGGGGATTAATTTGGTTACAAAGTTACAGTCTTAAGGCCATAAAGTGTCCAAGGTAACACATCAACAATCGGGTACCTTCCCTAGAGGATGGCCAATGGTGTCCAGAAAACCTCTGTCAGCTGGGAAGGGATGTGGCTGGCGTCTGCTACAGAGTTCTGGTTTCAAAATGGCTTTCTCCTGAGACGTTCCTCTCTAGGCTGCAGTTCCTCAAAAATGTCACTCTTAGGTGCTCTTGGGGCATTTTTCCTCTCTTAGCTTCTCTGGAGCAAAAGTCTGCTTTCAATGGCTGTCTTCAAACTGTCTCTCATCTGCAGCTCCTCTCTTCTCAGCTCCTGTGCATTCTTCAAAGTGTCCCTCTTGGCTGTAGCAAGCTCACTCCTTCGGTCTGAGCTCATATACTGCTCCAGTAATCAAGGCCCATGCTGAATGGGCGGGGCCATGCCTCCATGGAAATTATCTCATCAGAGTTATCACCTACAGTTGGGTGGGTCACATCTCCACGGAAACACTCAAAGGATTCCAATCTAATCAGCACTAAAACATCTGCCCCACAAGACTGCATCAAAGAATATGGCTTTTTCTGGGGGACACAATACATTCAAATCAGCACACGTGGGAAACACACAAGCCACAAAACAGTATAAACGGTAAACCCCGCTTTTCTCATTTAAATTTCCAACTTAAAAATATCCTTATGAGGGTATCTTTATAAATACAGAATGATCTCCTTTAAATTTCTAACTTAAAATATCTTTATAAATACAGAATGATATAAAGAAAGATGTACACCTTTCCATGGTTATTTCTAAGAAGTGACTTTAAATGGGAAGGACTTTCACTTTTGACTTTAAATATCTATCTATTTTCATTTTCACTGGCTTTGCCTTTTTTTTTTAATAATGAAAAAATACAGTTGAATCCCACTGCAATCATTATGTAGATTCAAATATACTTATGTCAGGGCATTTAGTTACGTTTAGTAACAGCCTAATGCAGTATCACCCTCTATCTGTTAAGGTGTCGTTTGTTTTTTTAATTGTTTTTCCAAACACTAGTAATTATCTTCAACAGAAAAAAAGGGGGATAAGTTCTCAAATGACAGGCAGATAAAACAGGGCTAATCGAAATATAACAAAATTCGACAGTTTAGTTTCCACTGGCTCGACTGCAAACTCACTTAATCTGCAAGTATGATTTAGCAGTTAAAGAAAACTCCACAAAACATCAAGTCCCTGGCTGCTCTTTTATTACAAACCCAGAATGTTGAGCCTCTAAGCAACTATGGAAACAAAATCAGAGACCCTCCTTCAGAATGAGCAAGCACTCACCCTTTGATTTCTTAACGAATACAGGATCTCTGAGACGTATATCTCAAGCACACTCAGTAATAAGATGCAGACTATTATCCCAGCCTTCCTGTGACTAGAACTCTTTGCAAAGCCAAGGGCATTTTTACCTGAACAATGTAAAGGGCCAAACCCAATTTACCAGCTCAAAAAGGCACAATGTCATGATACACCAAATAATTTATATCTGTTGTTAACACAGACTGCCTGTGTTCAGTCCAGATTCCACTTGTCACTAGCTATGTGACCTTAGGCAAGTTAATTAGCATCTCTGATCCTCTGTTCTCTCATCTGAAAAACAGGGAGACTAATACTCCCTACCTCACAGGCTTGTTGAAAGAGTGGGACAGAGGCAGCCTACATAAAGCAGGAAAGACATCATGAAAGCTGCAAGTCCGGCTCTGAACAGAGCAGGTGGGCACATTGCAACGCTTGCAAAGCCGAATAACCGGGGGTTGGGGGAACAGCAGAGGCTGGTCAGCCCAGCAAACCCAAAAAAAAAAAAAAAGGGAAAATTGTCTCGGGCAGGCTAAAGCATAGCTGCAGGAAAAAATACAGAGATGAGAGCAGGGTTGGTGTGAATGAAGCAGAGGAGGCCAAACAGGTGCCTGGATGCTTGCCAATGCACCTGTAACAAAATGACACAGGACATTCTCTACGTCATACTCTGAGTTCAAACTCTGGCTCCACGGTGTGGTGGGCAAGGCACCGTAATATTTTTACATTTCAGCTTTTTCATCTAAAACACAAACAGTGTTAATGTGCAGATTAATAAGAAAACCATGACAGGAACTAGCACAGTGCCTGATACACAGTGAAAATTATTATTGTACCCTTTCCTGCATGGTGGAATCGATTCATCTTTCAAAGTCTAGCTCATGAGCCTCACTTCAAGGATATCTCCACCATCATTCCATCTAAAGAGGCTGCATCTATTTTATGCTCTCACGAATCTCCTTGTATTGTATGGTTATAGCATGATGACTGGTGGTAAATGTGACAGTCCTGCCACTTAAACGTGCACGTGCACATACACATGCACAAAGCACAAACACAGATATGCATGCTGCAAATTAAATTCAGACACTATGTCTATCTGTTTCTCTGCTGAAAAACTTGCCATCTAGGGTAAGTGTGGCACACAGCTCAGGAACCGTCGGATGCACAAGCTCATTGGAATAAAATGCTGGCTCCCATCCTCTCCAGTCAGTTCCAGTCTTGACAAAGCTCTGCCAATGACTATGCCATCTTCACCAGAGGAATCCCCCTGCATCTGCTGGGGCCCCAGCTCAGAGAACTCACCACTGCTAAACCAAAGGGACTACCCTATGGTATAGCTTCAGAAAGCCACATCATTTTATTCTCTTACACTTAAGAAAAAACTACAAAATGTAAAGCTCTTTGTTCTCAAAAAAAAAAAAAGCATCTCTTCTTGATTCCAGGCAAAGTTATATTATTCATGGACCGAGTTGGAAATGAGAACTAAATTCCGATTTCCTTGAAGTAATACTGTCGACGATGAAATGTATTCATGTGGAGGTTGACAAGGAGCTGGAGAGTCAGGCACAGACCCAATGGATAATTTGCAGATACTTTCGTTGTTCCTGCTACAGTGGATACTACAGAAGAGCTTCCATATTTATTAACTCTTTAGGGCTAATTTGGAACAATCTCTTTGCTTTGCCAGAATACTTAACCTTCCAGCAACAATATTTGCTTCTAAGAGCTTAAGGTCCTATAGAAAATAATCTGTAATGGTGTAACAAACTGCCCCAGAATTCAGCAATTTAGAACAACAATCATCAACCACCTCACACACCTTCTGAGGGTCGGGAACCCACAAGCAGCTAACTCTGGGCCTCCCATGGGTTTGCTGCAAAGCCATCAGCTGGACCTTCAACTGCGTCAAGGCTATAGTGTGGGTCTAAGTGCCCCACTGGCTGGTGTGGCTGGAGGTTTCAGTTCCTTGCCAGGTGGCCTCTCCATAGGGATACTCCCAACCTGGGAGCCAGCTTTCCCCAGAGTGCGAGATTTAAGAAAGAGGGGGAATGGGCACCAAGAGGGAAGCCAGTCTTTTTATAACCTCATCTTGGAAGTGACACTGCATCACTTCTGCCATATTCTAAGTATCCAAAGCAAGTCAATAAATTCTGCCTATACTTGCCAGAGGAGGAAATTACCCAGGGGATAAACCCTGGGAGGGGAAAATCACTGGGGCCATCTTAAAGGCTCCAACCAAGAGGCCATAAAGGGCCCTGGAAAAGGTTAAGAGAGTGGGGCTCTGTGAGCCACGCCCGAGACAAGGCTGAGTGTTCCTTGGAAGCACAGAATCCCCAAGAGCTGATGAGAGCCATACAGATTACCTGGACTAATATTTTCCAAACTGTAGCTCATAATCTACTAGAGGGTCATGAAATCAATTTAGTATGCACTGGCCAGCATTTCTATTTCAAAAAAGAAGAAAATGGAAGAGGAAACTATCACCCTGCAATGCTCCGGATAAGGGTAAATACTGTCCTGTGAAATATTTGGTTTGTGCACGTGTGTGCTGAGTCACAGGAGAAGCATCCAGAAATCACTGATGTTCCAGGTGAGCCACCCATTTGACACCTGCCTCATCACCATCCGATTACCCAACTTCCACTTACACAATTGAGCAACCAGAAATTTATACTCCTGTACCTCTTGATCACTAAAAGGTTCTTGCGTTTACAGTCCCTCAACGTGTCTCCCTGTCACCTCTACTCATTGGACCAGATTCTAGCCTTTGAGGTCATAGAGAACTTTTTCTTTTCCTTTGAAAAGAAAAAAGCCCTTATTATGCCCTCCCATCACCCCTCCCATCTCCATATCATTAAACATCCATATTCTAATTGTCACGACACGGTTTCGCTGCTTTTTGTGTACGAGAGTTTGCTTGTTTGGAGGTCCCTCTGAGGAACTGGCTGCCTGGAAGGGAGTAAATTCCATAAACCATGCTAAACCTCTCCGTCCCCTCCTTGAAAATTACTGCTCCTGAAGCCAGCACTCCTAACACTAAGAATTTAGAGTATTTAAATCTTTGTCCTTGATAGATCGCCATTTAGCAGTGCACTGCCAACTCTCATGAAAAATTAGGCTGCGCTTCAAAAGTTAAGCATTTCAAAACCAAAAGGGATGAGAATTTGGATGTGAAGGAAGCGCAGATTCTGGAAACATTTTCACCCAAGAAAAGCAGCTTCACAATGTGGAAAAGCAGCATTCACAATCTTATAATCTGGAACCACAAGAAAATCCAACTCCTACAAGCTAGAACTAATGCTAATTCTGGCCGAAGGAGTCAGCAGATCCAGAGCAGAGATACCAACACGGCACATTAAGTGGACAGTTTAAAGAAATCAGAGTTCACTATGAGTTACGAGACCCGTCATTAGAAACCAAAATAAAAATGAACCTAACAGCGATACCATAATATGATGGCCAAGCTGACACAGTCCACAGAAGAGAATGTAAGAGATCAGATTAGGTCCCTGTGGTAATTCATCTGCTTAAGAAAAACACTAATTTATACATCAAAAACATACCCTGTTTCAGGTTTCAAATTCTATTCAGTTAACAAGGAAATGCATGAAGACCCCTGGTGAGAAGGAGGTGGGCAAAATTGTATCTCTGGATGAAAAAGACATTTGATTTTGTTATAAAAAGTAAGCTGAGGAACATCACAGTGCAAAGCTCTACGAATCACAATTGGAAGATAATCCAAAATGGTAGCTTAAATGTTACAAAGATATGTCCCATCATAAGAAAAGAGGTTTTTCTGAGAATTATAACAAATATTCAAGGGGTAAGAATCACTTCGACACAGAAATGTAAATTGGTGCTGTCATACAGGTCTGACTATCAAATTCTGGCTAACGCCAAGAAGAACCCCACCACCACCACCAATTGGCAAATTCCCGGGAATGCAGAAGGAGGCATTCTAAAAGAATGTTCTTGCCTGTTTTCAATGATACCAGTTGTCCTAGTTTGCCGATGCTGCTGGAATGCAAAACACCAGAAATGGATTGGCTTTTATAAAAGGGGATTTATTTGGTTACACAGTTACAGTCTTAAGGCCATAAAGTGTCCAAGGTAAGGCATCAACAGTAGGGTACCTTCACTGGAGGATGGCCATTGGCATCCAAAAAACCTGATAGCTGGGAAGGCACGTGGCTGACATCTGCTGATCCCAGATTGTGTTCCAGCTGCTCTCTCAGTTTCTGTGCATTCTTCAATATGTTGCTCTTGGAGTGTTTTGTCCTCTCTCAATTTCTCCGGAGCAAAAGTCTGCTTTCAACGGTCGTCTTCAAACTGTCTCTTATCTGCAGTTCCTCTCTCAGCTCCTGCGTGTTCTTCAAAGTGTCCCTCTTGGATGTAGCAAGCTTGCTCCTTCTGTCTGAGTTTATATAGTGCTCCAGTGAAATAATCAAGGCCCAGACTGAATGGACAGGGCCACACCTCCATGGAAATTATCCAATGAAAGATCTCACCCACAGCTGAGTGATCACATCTCCACGGAAACATCCAATCAAAAGTCTCCAACCCAATCAACACTAATACATTTCCTGCCCACACAAGACTGCATCAAAGATTGCGGTCGCAGTTGACTCGTCTGGCGGGGGGAGGTGGCGGCCGGTTACCAAATCCTAGGCTCTCAGGATTGCTTGGAGGGTACCGGCGGCGGGGGCTCTTTCCCGGAGGCGAGGGCGAGGCGGGCCCGGTCCCCGGCGTAGGCGTGCAAAGTATGGAGGGCGGCGAGAAAGGAACAAGCGGGGCACGGTTCTTTTAGGGTGAAAAAGCCAAGAGAGTTTATTAGGGGAGAGTACAAGCTTATATTGGGCGTTTAGAGGGCGGGGTAGCTGTAGAGGTTAAAGGCTTGGATTGGTTCTGAGAGGGCGCGGAGGTTGATTGAAAAGGGGTGAGAGTTGCTCCGGTAACGGTGTCTGGCAACAATGTATGCGCACTGGTGGTAATGGGAGTTGCACTGGCAACGGGGAGTGTCCGGGCAAGATAAGGGGGTGGGGAAAAGGCGGTTCCCTCCGGCAAGCCTCCCCTAACAGTGTTATTTTGGGTGAGGAAATGGGGCCTGCCTCCGGCCTCACTTTCCCAGGCCCGGGGGGCTGTGGAGGGCGCTGTCGCCCGTGCCCACCACCCTCCCCAGGGGCTGATCAGGTCCCCCAGCCCAGGCCCGCCAAGTTGAAGCACGTAATCAGTGTCCCGCAAAAGATAATGGCATTTTGGGGGACATAATACATGCAAACCAGCACACTGGTTTCCTAGGGTCCTGGGTTTCTCAACCCTTTTGCTTTCATTATTGGCCCCAAAAGGAGCTGTTTTAGACATCTGTTTCCTAATCACCTCCTTGTGAAATTTGAAACCACAGGTATCCTGTACATTTGTTTAAGGGCTATATGTGTATCTGTGCTTTATACATTAACAAAATATTATTTTTTCTACCCCTTTTGCGGTGATCTGCTCCCCAGTTAGAATGCTTGGTCTGAATCCCCAGGACCGTAAATGGCCAAGTACTCAGGTTCTAAGTAGACACTCCAGCTCAGTCATGAATTTTATGACTTGAACAAGATAAATAACATTTATCTTTCATTAGCGGAAGCAAAGCACAGTAACTCTATTAAATATCTCTTGAGCCATAATGTGACCTATCGATCCAGGAACAACCCTTCAATCTTTCTTCCAGATGCCAGGAGAACAAACATCTGAGCAAAACAGTTCAAGTTCTTGTGCTGATGCCCTTCCACGATGGGATAGGGAGAGGAACAGCCAGACAATGATAAATCCTAACAGGAAAATTAAATCCACTGGGGTGGGGCAGATTATATGCTTATACACAGGGAGCTAGCTCTGTTTCAGTTTGCTAAGGCCGCCGGAATGCAATGTACCAGAAATCGGATGGCTTTTACAATGGGGATTTATTAACTTACAATTTTACAGTTCTAAGGTTGTGAAAATGCCCCAGTTAAGGCATCAACAGGATGATACCTTCTCTGAAGACATGCATGGCATCCAGGGTTCCTCTGTCAGACAATAAGGCACAAGGCTTGCATCTGCTGGTCCTTCACTCCTGGGTTTCATTGCTTTCAGCTTCTGTTTACTGGCCTTGTCTCTGAGCGTCTGTGGGTCCTCTCTTAGCTTCTCCAGGGCTTTTCTCCATGGGCTTCTGTTAATTTCATCTCTTAGCTTCTGTATATGTTTTATCCTCTCATTAAGGACTCCGGCAAGAGTTGGATCAAGAACCATCCTGAGTGGGGTGGGTCACATCTCTGAAACAACCTCATCAAAAGTTCCCACCCACAATAGGTCTACATGACAGGAATGGATTAAAACAACATGGCCTTTTCTGGGTTACATAAAGGCTCCAAACTACCACAGTCTCATTGATAAGGTGCCATTTTGACTGAGATATAAAAGAAGTGAGAGTCATCTGTGCAATTACCCACGGGAAGAGCGTTCCAAGCTGAAGGTACAGCCTGTGCAAAGGCCCTGAGGTAGAAATGATCTTGGCACTCCAGGAACGGTAAGAAAGTTAAACCAACAAAAGGAGGTTCACAAAGAAATGACTCAAAGAAGACACATCAGAGAGGAAGTGGGTAGCAGGGTATGTAGGTGTGGGTTATTAACATGTACACAGAAAGACGCTATTTAACTGGGTGCCTCAGAATTTGGGGGCAAAGCAATAAATACACAAAAAAAAAAAAAAAAAAAAAAAAAAAAAAAAACCCTGCTGATGAAGAAGTTACTAAACCAAGAACATTAAGCTCACAGTAGTCCAATCAACAATTTGATGCAAAGAACTATACACATCACCTTGCTTCAAAACCTAGCTGCAATTCTTTCCTGTATCTGCAAGAGCATTGTTTTTGCCCAGCCAGGTGAGATAAATCCAGGGTTTAAAACTAAATACTGTCCCAACACTGCAAAAACAAGGCTTCTGAGAGAACCTGAAAGCCAACCAGCCTGTCCTATGCTCCGTGGAAGTAGACCTGTTCGTTACTTGACCTAGTCCTTGGGTAAAACATTTTCTAGGAAAGTAAACATGTTTCTGAATATCAAGATATCAAGAGTCACAGGTATCTGGTTTTTGTACGTGCTGGAGGTGTTTTGATTTTATTTTTTTTTATTTTTTGTTAAGATATAAACTGCAGGGAGGACGGGCAAGATGGCGGCATAGAGAGGAGTGGAAGCTAAGTAGTCCCCCTGGAACAACTACAAAAAACCAGAAACAACTAGTAAATAATACAGAATAACTGCGGGGGGCCAAACGAGACTATCCACTCATCATACACCAACCTGAATTGGGAGGAATGCCAGAGAACACAGCATAAAATCTGTAAGTAAAACCTGTGGATCCAAGTCGTGAGACCCCCTCCCCCATAGCCCGAGCTGCAAAGCCTCGTGGTGCCAGAGAGAAGCTCTCTCCCAGCAAGCGAATACAGCTCAGCTGAGCTCCAACTGGGGTTTTAAGTAGCGAGTGTGAATTGCTCACTACAGGTACGCAGCCCCAAAAAACAGACAGAGGCTTTGGGTGACAACTGACCTGGGAGAGCCGGAGGGTCACCTTGGACTGGGTCTGAAGGAGACTGTTCCTTTTTCGGCTCAGTGGAGAAAGCCCCAGTCATTTTCAGTTTCCAGGGCTGTGACTCGGGGAAGGGTGGAGACAGCACAAGCAGAGAGTGAGACCATTGAAATGCTAATGACCTCCACCTGGGGGCTCTGTCTTCTCTAGGAGGAAAGGGGTGGGGCCCTTTCCATTCAGAACCAGACCCCAGAGCCTGGGGGAACACGGCCACACCTCCTCACACCAGGCAAGAATTATAGGCTAACAGGCATCACCTGCTGGGCAGAAAAGCACAGTGACCTGGGGCATCAAAGGGTGGAGCAATTTTCTAAGACACACCCGCAGGGAAACCAGATACTGAATATTTCTTCCCTCTGGGACCTGAGCCTGTTCTGGTCTGGGAAAACCTGATTTGGATAACCAAGGAAACCATGCCTAGACAACAGAAAATTACAACCTACACTAAGAAAAACAAAGTTATGGCCCAGTCAAAGGAACAAACGTACACTTCAACTGAGATACAGGAATTTAAACAACCAATGCTAAATCAGTTCAGAAAGTTTAGAGAAGATATTGCAAAAGAGATAGAGGCTGTAAAGGAAGCACTGGGCATGTATACGGCAGAAATCAAAAGTTAAAAAAACAACTAGTAGAATCTATGGAAATGAAAGGCACAACACAAGAGATGAAAGACACAATGGAAACATACAACAGCAGCTCTCAAGAGGCAGAAGAAAACACTCAGGAACTGGAGAACAAAACACCTGAAAGCCTACACACAAAGGAGCAGATGGAGAAAAGAACGAAAAAATATGAGCAACGTCTCCGGAAACTCAAGGATGAAACAAAGTATAATAATGTACATATCATTGGTGTCCCAGAAGGAGAAGAGAAGGGAAAGGGGGCAGAAGCAATAATAGAGGAAATAATTAATGAAAATTTCCCATCTCTTATGAAAGACATAAAATTACAGATCCAAGAAGCGCAGCGTACTCCAAACAGAAGAGATGTGAATAGGCCTACGCCAAGACACTTAATAATCAGATTATCAAATGTCAAAGACAAAGAGAGAATCCTGAAAGCAGCAAGAGAAAAGCAATCCATTACATACAAAGGAAGCTTAATAAGACTATGTGCGGATCTCTCAGCAGAAACCATGGAGGCAAGAAGGAAGTGGTGTGATATATTTAAGATACTGAAAGAGAAAAACCGCCAACCAAGAATCCTGTATCCAGCAAAGCTGTCCTTCAAATACGAGGGAGAGCTCAAAATATTTTCTGACAAACAGACAATGAGAGACTTTGTGAACAAGACAACTGTCCTACAGGAAATACTAAAGGGAGCACTACAGGGTGATAGTAGACAGGAGTGCGTGGTTTGGAACACAATTTGGGAGACGGTAGCACAACAATGTAAGTACACTGAACAAAGGTAACTATGAATACGGTTGAGAGAGGAAGGTGGGGAGCATGTGAGACACTACAAGAAAGGAGGAAAGATAATGACTGGGACTGTGTAACTTGGTGAAATCTAGAGTATTCAACAATTGTGATAAAATGTACAAATATGTTCTTTTACGAGGGAGAACAAGCAAATGTCAACCTTGCAAGGTGTTAAAAATGGGGAGGCATTGGGGGAGGGATGCAATCAGCATAAACTAGAGACTGTAACTAATAGAATCATTGTATTATGCTTCCTTTAATGTAACAAAGGTGATATACCAAGGTGAATGCAGATAAGAGGGGGGGATAGGGGAGGCATGTTAGACACTTGACATTGGTGTTATTGTCTGATTCTTTATTCTACTTTGATTTAAGGGTATTTTTCCTTTTGCTGCTTCCTAGCTGTCTTTTTTTTTCCTCTTTCTTTTGCCTCTCTACCTTCTTTGACTCTCCCTCCTGCCTTGTGGAAGAAATGTAGATGCTCTTATATAGATAATGGTGAAGGTGGTGAACACATAAATGTATGACCATGCAGAAAACCATCGATTATTTACTTAGGATGGAATGTATGGTGAGTGAACAAAAGCATATTAAAAAAAAATGGGTTGATGACAAAACCTCGAGGGCAATATACTGAGTGAAATAAGCCAGACACATTAGGACAATTATTGCAGGGTCTCACTGATAGGAACTAATTATAATATGTAAACTCATAGACATGAAATATAAGGTACCAAAATATAGGACGAGGCTTAAGAATGGGGAGTGGTTGCTTAGTATGAGCAGAATGTTCAATTAGGATGAACTTAAATGTTTGGAAATGAACAGGGGTGTTGGTAG
The DNA here is from genome assembly GCF_015220235.1 of Choloepus didactylus. Classification (NCBI taxonomy): domain Eukaryota; kingdom Metazoa; phylum Chordata; class Mammalia; order Pilosa; family Megalonychidae; genus Choloepus; species Choloepus didactylus. The sequence continues at coordinate 136,785,230 of NC_051314.1, forward strand.
CAAGACGTGAGAATAACTAACAGCGCCGAATGGTGTGTGAATGAGGTGGAAAGGGGAAGCTCAGAGTCATATATGTCACCAGAAGGAAAGCTGGAGGTCAAAAGATGGGAATGTATAAAACTGAATCCTATGGTGGGCAATGTCCATGATCAACTGTACAAATACTAGAAATCACTTCCATGAACCAGAACAAATGTATGACAATACAATTAGAAGTTAATAATAGAGGGGCATATAGGGAAGAACTATATACCTATTACAAACTATATACTACAGTTAGTAGTATTTCAACTTTTTTTTCATAAACAGTAACAAATGTACTATATCAATACTACGAGTCAACAATTGAGGGGGGTTGGTTAGGGATAGGGGAGGTTTAAAGTTTCCTTTTCTTTTTTTCTGTTTTCATCTTTCACTTTATTTCTTGTCTGGAGTAATGAAAAGTTTCTAAAAATTGAACAAAAATTAAGTGTGATGGATGCACAGCTGTATGAGGGTACCAAGGGGCAAGTGATTGTACACTTTGGATCTTTGGATAATTGTATGGTATCTGAACAATCTCAATAAAAATGGAAAAAAAAAGATATAAACTGCAGGAATTAAACTAGGTATTACCAAAAGAAAGAGAAAGAGAACTCAAAGCTTGACAACCCCAGGCTGAAAAGATGAATTGCCTTCATTACTTTAATCTGCTGTCAGACATGCCAGGCAATTTAAATTCACTGAACTTGTTTTCCTTTCCCATCAAACTGGGTGTCTGCAAGTGTGCAGCTGCTGACTTAAAAATTAATGAATGACTCACTTTTACTTAGTTCTTCCTCAAAGGACTTCAGATAGTTTTATTCCGTATTCTCTAATAACTTGCCCCTTTGTATAAATGAAACAAAACTGATGAGCCAAAGAGTCACAGCCACTTGTTCCCTAGGCCAGACGATCAATCAAGAGAGAACTGAGGCAGAAAAGCTGCTTCGTTACGATTGGAAGAAACGAGCTTATCCTTTGAAACATTCTTTTCTTCGATTTTTCCTGGAGTATCACTGGAGCATCTTCTTACAGCAAAGGAACCATCTCACTACAAGAAAGTTAGAGAAACAATTCCAGAAGAAGGCAGAAGTCACATTTGCTGACAGCTTATCATGTGCCAGGTACATAACTATTCATGGGATTTCTTTTATTCTCACTACCATTCAGAGATGGGACTGATACTGCCCCATTTTTCAGGTGAAGAATGCGAGCTTACCAAGTCTAATCTCAGGTTAACTCCGTTTTCTAGAGGCCTCGAGGCAGGGATTCAGCACTTGGATCCTTCTGACTCCCCGAATCTACCTTCTCTACTACACCATGTCAGTTCCAAATACTGTTTTTTATTCGGAGACTAAAATTACTTGTTTTGTATATACTAACTGCCCTATTATTAAAGAGTCAGAAATTCCCATTTGAGAGAATAATAGACCTGCTGAGCATCTGGGTCTTCCACTGGCCGAACGGTAATGAGAATTAAATGCATCACCTAAAAAACATCCCTATCCAAAATTTCACTGAACGCTTCTCTCCATATTGATTTCCCTTGGGACACAGCATGCATTCTTTTTAATTCATAATAGGACAAGTTTTATTACAGAATTACTCATATATAAAAAAAATTAACTGATCTTTCTGAAAGGGAAGAGAAGAAACACTCTCATTTTAAAAAGGAAATGCGTATTTCTCCTTGCAATGTGGATAGCTTCACTTCAGCCTTGATAAACGCCATCACAGTGGCTCAGGGCAGGACAGCGTCAGGGACATAATGTCCAATCCCAGGACACACAATGGGGATATTTGCCAAATCATTAAGTTCACTTGCATGTAGGATATGGTCCCCTCTTCCTCTGAGTCCTCTGTTTGGCAGCGTTTGTATAATTCTTAGGATAATCACAATACTCTACCATCTACATTTTGTGACTTTTGTCTCATCTGCTTCTAAAGACATCACTTTTAACCTGTGACCTGCTTGAGGGGTGGCCTGTATCACCTCATCTGGGATGCTCGGTACCACTTAGGACTGAGCTTTGACCATGAAAACTGTCATTTTTTTTTTTAAGAAACTGTAACCTGAACTTCATAATAATAATAAATTGTATGCAACACCAATCAAGATTCCAATGGGGTGGGGGAATGGACTTGACAAACTGACCTACAAGTTTATGTGGAATGTCCAAGGATTATGAACAGCTGGGGCCAGTTCTTTCCAAACCTTTTCATATCAAGGTAACATATTGTGTCAGTTTGGCTATATTACGTCCCCCAGAAAAAGCCATGTTCCTTGATGCAATCTTGTGGGGGCAAATATATTAGTGTTGATTAGGTTGCAACCTATTGATTGTTTCCATGGAGCTGTGACTCAATCAACCGTGGGCAAGACCTTTGATTGGATAATTTCCATGGAGGTGTTACCTCACCCATTTAGGGTGGATCTGAATTAAATCACTGGAGCCATACATAAGAGCTGGCAAACAGAAGCAACTCGGAGCAGCTAAGAGTAACATTTTGGAGAGGGCTGCAGCCAAGAGAGACATTTTGAAAACAGCCATTGGAACCTGACACTGACATTCTGGAGAGAGCCATTTTGAAACCAGAACTCTGAAGCAGACGCCAGCCATGTGTCTTCCCAACTAACAGAGGTTTTCCGGATGCCATTGGCCATCCTCCAGTGATGGTACCCATTGTTGATGACTTACCTTGGACACTTTATGGCCTTAAGACTGTAACTTTGTAACCAAATAAAACACCTTTATAAAAGCCAATCCATTTTCGGGATTTTGCATTCCAGCAGCATTAGCAAACCAGAACACATATGGAAAAAGATCATATTTGTACCCACACTGTAGCAAAGGAGGACATTCCAAATGGAAGTGATCAGCCCCAAATAATTACTGCCATATATGCCCCTTGGCACTCCCCAAAGCTGAGAGGACCATCATGTTCCCTGGCCAGCCTGTAACAACCCATTTGTGGCACAACCCTGAGAAGATGTTGCCTGGGACACTTCTAAAGAAGAAAAATAAGGGAGCATGGCATGAAGGACTTACTATATAAAGCAGCAGAAATGAAGACGTGGATTGGTGGAGGGAAAGGAAAATGGGTCAATGGAACAGACGTGAGAACCTAAAACCACTTCTCCGCACACAGTGAAGCTATTCATGACAGAGACAGCATGACAAACCAGTGGAGAGAGAAAGTGCCCCTTCATGATCTTTCCTGAAAACCTAGCTATGTTCATGGAAAGAGAGAACATCAGAACATCTACCCCAAACCCTCACAGATATCAATTCCCGATGGATGGAAGACCTTTATTTAGCACTTCAGAAATTCTGGAATATACAAGAACAATTGTATGGGCATGAAATAGAGAAAGAATGCTTACAGAAGATACAAAAAAATCCTGAAGAGCAAAGGAAAGTCCTAATGAAACAGACCACGTTACAGGGGGGAGGTGGGAGTGGAGGGGTGAGAATGAGCAAAGAAACCCTAATGGCCAAGAAACACATGAAGAGACACAAAACCATATTAATCATCAGGAAAGCACAGATGAAAACTACAAACGAGATAGCATTTCACCTTGAGTACAACAAAAATTAAGTGTTACCAAGGCTGTGGGAAATCTGGAATTTTCCTCTACTGCTCAGAGCATCAACCACTAAGGAAAACAAATGGCTATTATCATCAGAGAAATCTTCTCCTGTGTAAATAAGAGTGTTCACCAGAGAATACTCTCTGAGCACTGTTAATAATAGTGAATAATAGTGAAAACAGTGAAATATGATAGAGCTGCTGCATGAGGTCTATGTGGGTATTTTTTATTTTATTCTCTGTACTTTCCCAGTATTAACAAAAAATGTTACTGAGAAAAGCATAAATTAATGAAAAGTTCCCTGAACAATGTATTCAACAGAGATAATCAAAGAACTGTACAAAGAACTTGGCATTGGAATACAGTTTATTTTTAGCGGGGGGAAAAAAATGTGTGTGTGTGTGTGTGTGTGTGTGTGTGTGTGTGTATGCACATACTGAAAATCTCCCGAAAGTCCATCAAGTAGAGACTGGCTATGCTTTAGCAGCTACATACAATGGAATTCTGTGAAGCTCTTTAAAATGCTATCTTGAGAACGTCCGGAAGATGGCAATTAGGAGAGAAAGGGCAGGAAAAAAAAAAAAACACCTCTGTGAAAAATACTAGAGAAAAGCCAGAAAGTGACCCAGAACACCAGTTCCAGCGATGCACCAGCTGAACAAGGTCTGCTAAATCCACAGGGACTGTGCACATGGTGAAACCGGGAGTCTGCATTCTGAAACAAGTGAGTAAACCTGCTGAATATCTGACAGCCACGCTGCAGTGTGGGGAAACCATGGGTTGGCATTTGGAGGCGGACTAGTTCTTTTTTAAAAAACCCACAAGCAGATGCAGATACGGCAGCGAGAACTGCACAGCGAAGTGCAGCAGGAACGGGCTGTGCCAACGCTTCAATATCTGGCATGGAAGATAGCCTTTGGTGCACTCGCTGTTAATTGTCTCGGAGCGAGACATGCAGAGGTTAGCCAAAAGGGGAAAATAACCATACCCCTTACAGCCATTTTCCCAGTGGGCTGGGATCATTCCTTCCCGGAACCAGTGCCACAACCCAGAGCTGTGCCAAAAAACCCAGTGTGATGAGAAGTGTTTCCAGCATCATGCACACATGCCACAATATCAGGTGTGGGCGATAGCCTTTCGTGCACCCACAGCTAATTGTCCTGGAGCCAGGAAGGCAGAGCTGTGTGAAAAGGGGGAAATTAACACGCCACACACAGCCACCCTTACAGCAGGCTGAGAATGCCCCTACCTACACGGCCGGTGGCCCAGAACTTCCTTTGAGGGTCGGGGCCCAGAACTTCCCTTGAGGGTCAGCGCACACTTGTGACATAGCACAGCCTTCCCTCAGCAGAGGCCCTGGGAGGGCACGGCTTGAAAGAGGGACCCACTCAGAAATCCCAGGGACCCTACGCCAATACCAAGGACTTGTGGGTCAGTGGCAGAGACAAGCTATGGCAAGACTGAACTGAAGGTTTAGATGCTTGCAACAGCCTTAAATCACTAGGAACACCTGGAAGGTTTGATTATTAAAGCTGCTCTCCCTCCCTAACCACTCAGACAAAAGCCCTACATTCAGGGTAGACAGCACCAACAACACACCCAAACTTGGTGCACCAATTGGACCCCCACAAGAACCAGACCCCCACGCACCACAAAGACAAAGTTGAGGAGAACTGGCTTGAGGGTAATAGATGGCTTGCAGACGCCACCTGCTGGTTGGTTAGAGCAAGTGTACGCCACCAAGCAGTAGATCTGACAAATTAAGAGATTAAACTTTGAATTAGCCTACATATCCTAAAAGAACCCTATCAAGTTAAGCAAATGCCAAGAGGCCAAAAACAACAGAAAATTTTAAAGCATGTGAAAAAGACAAACAATATGGATAACCCAAACCCAAACACCCAAATCTAAAGATCAGAGGAGATGCAGTACTGGGAGCAATTAATCAAAGAACTAAAGACAAACAACGAGAGCATGGCACAGGATATAAATGACATGAAGAAGACCCTAGAAGAGCATAAAGAAGAAACTGCAAGAGTAAATAAAAAAAAAGATGACCTTATGAAAATAAAACAAACTGCTGACCAAATTAAAAAGATTCTGGATATTCATAGTACAAGACTAGAAGAAGTTGAACAACGAATCAGTGACCTGGAGGAGGACAAAACAGAAAATGAAAAAACAAAAGAAAGAATGGGGAAAAAAATAAAAAAAATCGAAATGGACTGCACAGATAATGACACATAAAATAAAACGCCCAAATATAAGACTCATTGATGTCCCAGTAGGGGAAGAGAAGGGTAAAGGTCTAGAAAGAGTATTCTATGAAATTGTTCAGGAAAACTTCCCAAACCTTCAACACAACATAAATACACAAAGCATAAACGCCCAGCAAACTCCAAGTAGAAAAAATTCACATAAACCCACTCCAAGACATATTCTAATCAGACTGACAAACACCAAAGAGAAAGAGCAAGTTCTGAAAGCAGCAAGAGAAAAGCAATTCACCACATACAAAGGAAACAACATAAGAATAAGTAGTGACTACTCAGCAGCCACCATGGGCAAGAAGGCAGTGGCATGACATATTCAAAACTCTGAGAGAGAAAAACTGCCAACCAAGAATTCTTTAACCAGCATAGCTTTCCTTCAAATTTGAGGGAGAGCTTAAATTTTTCACAAACAAATGCTGAGGGATTTTGCTAATAAAAGACCTGCCCTACTTCAGATACTAACAAAGAAAGGAGAGAGAGATCTGGAGAAAGGTTTAGTACTAAAGAGATTCAATATTGGTTCATTAAAGGACATTAAGAGAGAGAGGGAAAAAATATATCTGACAAACATAAATCAAAGGATAGGATGGCTGATTCAAGAAACGCCTTCACAGTAATGACACTGAATGTAAATGGATTAAACTCCCCAATTAAAAGATACAGATTGGCAGAATGGATCAAAAAATATGAACCATCAATATGCTGCATACAAGAGACTCATCTTAGACACAGAGACACAAAGAAATTGGAAGTGAAAGGATGTAAAAAAATATTTCATGCAAGCTACATCCAAAAGAAAGTAGGAGTAGCAATATTAATATCATAAATAGACGTTAAATGCAAGGATATTATGAGAGACAAAGAAGGCCACTACATACTAATAAAAGGGGCAATTCAATAAGAAGAAATAACAATCATAAATGTTTATGCACCCAATCATGGTGCCACAAAATACATGAGACAAACACTGGCAAAACTAAAGGAAACAATTGATGTTTCCACAATAATTGTGGGAGACTTCAATACATCACTCTCTCTTATAGACAGAGCAACCAGACAGAAAACCAATACGGAAATTGAAAACCTAAACAATCTGATAAATGAATGTGATTTAACAGACATATATAGAACATTACATTCCATATCACCAGGATCCACATTCTTCTCTAGTGCTCATGGAACTTTCTCCAGAATAGACCATATCCTGGGACATAAAACAAGCCTCAATAAATTTAAAAAAATTGAAATTATTCAAAGCACATTCTCTGATCACAATGGAATTAGAAGTCAATAACCATCAGAGACTTAGAAAATTCACAAATACCTGGAGGTTAAACAACAGACTCCTAAAGAATCAGTGGGTTAAAGAAGAAATAACAAGAGAAATTGCTAAATATATATAGAAACGAATGAAAATGAGAACACAACGTATCAAAACCTATGGGATGCAGCAAAAGCTGTACTGAGGGGAAAGTTTACAGCACTAAACGCATAAATCAAAAAGGAAGAAAGAGCTAAAACCTCAGAAATAATGGAGCAACTGAAGAAGCTAGAAAATGAACAGCAAACCAATGCTGAACCAAGTAGAAGAAAAGAAATAACAAGGATTAAAGCAGAAATAAATGACATAGAGAACAAAAAAACAATAGAGAGAATAAATAACACCAAGAGTTGGTTCTTTGAGAAGATCAGTAAGATTGACCCCTAGCTAGACTGACAAAATCAAAAAGAGAGAAGACCCATATAAACAAAATAACAAATGAGAAAGGTGACATTACTGTGGATCCCGAAGAAATTAAAAAAATTATAAGAGGATACTATGAACAACTGTATGCCAACAAACTGCATAATGTAGAGGAAATGGACAATTTCCTGGAAACATATGAACAACCTAGACTGACCAGAGAAGAAACAGAAGACCTCAACCAACCCATCACAAGCAAAGAGATCCAATCAGTCATCAAAAAGCTTCCCACAAATAAATGCCCAGGGCCAGATGGCTTCACAGGGGAATTCTACCAAACTTTCCAAAAAGAACTGACAGCAAACTTACTTAAACTCTTTCAAAACACTGAAGAAAATGGAACACTACCTAACACATTTTATGAAGCTAACATCAATCTAATACCAAAACCAGGCAAAGATGCCACAAAAAAAAGAAAACTACAGGCCAATCTCCCTAATGAATACAGAGGCAAAAATTCTCAACAAAATACTTGCAAATCGAATCCAAAGACACATTAAAAAAATCATACACCATGACCAAGTGGGGTTCATTCCAGGCATGCAAGGATAGTTCAACATAAGAAAATCAATCAATGTAACACAACACATTTACAAATCAAAAGAGAAAAATCAAATGATCATCTCAATAGATGCTGAAAAAAGCATTCAACAAAATCCAACATCGCCTTTTTGATAAAAACACTTCAAAAGGTAGGAATTGAAGGAAATTTCCTCAATATGATAAAGAGCATATATGAAAAACCCACAGCCAGCATAGTACTCAATGGTGAGAGACTGAAAGCCTTCCCTCTAAGATCAGGAACAAGACAAGGATGCCCGCTGTCACCACTGTTATTCAACATTTTGCTAGAAGTCCCGGCCAGGGCAATCCGGCAAGACAAAGAAATAAAAGTCATCCAAATTGGAAAGGAAGAAGTAAAACTGTCATTATTTGCAGATGATATTATCTTATATCTAGAAAACCCTGAGAAATCGACGATACAGCTACTGGAGCTAATAAATTTAGCAAAGTAGCAGGATACAAGATTAATGCCCATAAGTCAGTAATGTTTCTATATGCTAGAAATGAAAGAATTGAAGAGACACTCAAGAAAAAGATACCATTTTCAATAGCAACTAAAAAAATCAAGTACCTAGGAATAAACTTAACCAAAGATATAAAAGACCTGTATAAAGAAAACTACATAAATCTACTAAAAGAAACAGGAAGGGACCTTAAAAGATGGAAAAATATTCCATGTTCATGGATAGGAGGGCTAAATGTCATTAAGATGTCAATTCTACCCAAACTCATCTACAGATTCAATGCAATCCCAATCAAAATTCCAACAACCTACTTTGCAGACTTGGAAAAGCTAGTTATCAAATTTATTTGGAAAGGGAAGATGCCTCGAATTGCTAAACACATTCTAAAAAAAGAAAAACGAAGTGGGAGGACTTACACTCCCTGACTCTGAAGTTTACTATAAAGCCACATTAGTCAAAACAGCATGGTACCGGCACAAAGATAGATCCGATCAATGGAATCAAATTGCGAATTTGGAGACAGACCCCCAGATCTATGGCCGACTGATCTTTGATAAGGCCCCCAAAGCCAGTGAACTGGGACATAACAGTCTTTTCAACAAATGGGGCTGGGAAAGTTGGATATCCATATCCAAAAGAATGAAAGAGGACCCCTACCTCACACCCTACACAAAAACTAACTCAAAGTGGATCAAAGACCTCAATATAAAAGACAGTACTATAAAACTCCTAGAAGATAATGTAGGGAGACATCTTTAAGACCTTGTATTAGGAGGTCATTTCCTAGACCTTACACCCAAAGCACAAGCAACAAAGGAAAAAATAGATAAATGGGAACTCCTCAAGCTTAGAAGTTTTTGTACCTTAAAGGAATTTGTCAAAAAGGTGAAGAGACAGCCAACTCAATGGGAAAAAATCTTTGGAAACCATGTATCTGACAAAAGACTGACATCTTGCATATATAAAGAAATCCTACAACTCAGTGACAATAGCTAGCAGTAAATACATGAAACTATCAAACTACAGACAGCCCAATTATAAAACAGGCAAAAGATATGAAGAGACAGTTCTCTGAAGGGGAAATACAAACGGCCAAAAAAAACACATGAAAAAATGTTCAGCTTCACTAGCTATTAGAGAGATGCAAATTAAGACCACAATGAGGTACCATCTCACACCAATTAGAATGGCTGCCATTAAACAAACAGGAAACTAGAAATGCTGGAGAAGATGTGGAGAAATTGGAACTCTTATTCATTGTTGGTGGGACTGTATAATGGTTCAGCCACTCTGGAAGTCAGTCTGGCAGTTCCTTAGAAAACTAGATATAGAGTTACCATTCGATCCAGCTATTGCACTTCTCGGTATATACCCGGAAGATCGGAAAGCAGTGACACGAACAGATATCTGCATGCCAAATGTTCATAGCAGCATTATTCGCAATTGCCAAGAGATGGAAACAAGCCAAATGTCCTTCAACAGATGAGTGGATAAATAAAATGTGGTATATACACACGATGGAATACTATGCAGCAGTAAGAAGGAACGATGTCATGAAACATATGACAACTTGGATGAACTGTAAAGACATAATGTTGAACGAAATAAGCCAGGCAGAAAAAGAGAAATATTATATGTTACCACTAATGTGAACATTGCTGGGGGAGAATCCAGGGGTGTTGGGCTTCCCCACCTTGATGGTTGCTGACGTGCTCACAGACATCGGGGACTGGTGGTTTGATGGGCTGAGCCCTCAATCATGGGACTTGCCCTTGGGAAGACAGTTACTGCAAAGGAGAGACTAGGCCTGCTTATAATTGTGCTTCCGGAATGCCTTGTTGTTGCTCAGATATGGCCCCCTCTCTCTAGCTAAGCTGACTTGGCAGATGAAATCACTGCCCTCCCAGCTACGTGGGATCTGACACCCAGGAGTGTAAATACCCCTGGCAACATGGAATATGACTCCTGCGGAGGAATCTAAACCCAGCACTGTGGGATGGAGAACATCCTCTTGACCAAAATGGGGATGTGAAATGAAATCAATTTCAGTGGCTGAGAGATTCCTAAAGGAGCCAAGAGGTCACTCTAGTGGGCACTCTTACGCATCATAAAGACAACCCTTTTTAGGTTCTAATGAATTGGAACAGCTAGCAGTAAATACCTGAAACTATCAAACTACATCCCAGAACCCTTGAATCTTGAAGATGATTATATAAAAATGTAGCTTATGAGGGGTGACAATGTGATTGGGAAAGCCATGTGGACCACACTCCCCTTTGCCCAGTGTATGGATGGATGAGTAGAAAAACGGGGGCAAAAAAAAAAAAAAGCACCCAGTGACCTTTTTTACTTTAATTTTTCTTTTTCACTTTAATTTTTATTCTCCTTACTTTTGTATGTGTGGTAATGAAAATGTTCAAAAATTAATTTTGGTGATTGACGCACAACTATATGGTGGTACTGTGAACAACTGATCGTATGCTTTGTATGACTGCATGGCATGTGAATATATCTCAATAAAATTGAATTATTAAAATAAAAAGGCTCTCTCTCCATCCTTATTTATTGCCAATGCTAGTACATTCATGAAAACCTGTTAAAAAGCAGAGTGGGGAATAGCAGCCACGGTAGGGAGGCTTCCATGAATGACTAGCACAGCTGGGTGCACATGGGTGTGTGAGGGAGTGTGGCCTGAGGGTGCACAGAGGGCTGGCTGGAAAGTTAACCCCAAGATGCAAAACGTGCAGGTCTCTGTAGGGTGAACTGACTGAATATTTTGCCATAAGTAAGAAACACTATGGTAATCTCGCACAAAAATACAGACCTCTTTTTGCACGTGTGGAAAGTTTTCTCTACAGCATATTCAGCTGATTAGAAAATAAAAGTTTGTGAAACACAGCAGTTAAGTAACAAAGCAATGATGAAAAGTAGCAACAGAATAAGGACAATGAGGGGAGACAGTGGAGAGTGGGCAGCCATGAGGGAAAAATAAAGAAGCAGTGTGGGGGGAGCAGGCAAGAATTACTGATGTCAACAGCCTAAGCTCAAATTGCAACAGGAGTGGGGTTCTAGGAACTACATCTCTTAATCAGTATCAAGGTTACCCAATGGCAGATTTGCCCACATTCCCTGCAATAACTTCCCATGGAAATGCTAACTTCACCAGCTCCAAGGAACCTATAGCAAAGATGGAGAATGAATGAGATAATGAAGTTGTACTTGGAGAAGAATAAAATCTCACACAACTTCAAGGTATCAGTGCTACTAGTTGTTGCTTAACTATCCCTCTGACTAACGGTTATCCGTGTTGGAACCAACACCGTTTCTTCATGTGAACATTTGCAGTGTTCCCTTTACTATCTTGAAAGGAAATTTGTAAGTAACAAAACCAACCTTCTCATATACTTAAAAAAAAAAAAAATCAATAAAATGCCCTAATATGGAGATAAAAGGGAAATAAAAGGAAAGTAATTTATAATAAAGTCCTTCAATATTATTTTGGTTTCTAACGCTGCCGAAATGCAATATACCGGGAATGTGTTGGCTTTTAACAATGGGGATTTATTAAGTTACAAGTTACAATTCTAAGGCTGGGAAAATGTCCCAATTAAGGCATCAAAACGATACCTTCTCTGAAGAAAGGCTGATGGCATCTGGGGTTCCTCTGTCACATGGGAAGGCACATGGCATCTGCAGGTCCTTCTCTCCTGGGATCTGGTTTCAATATAGCTCTCTCTCTCCAAAATGTCTCTGGGCATTTCCCTCTCTCCTCTCTCCCTTTCTCCCTCTCTCCCTCTGTCCCTCTCTCTCTCTCTCTCTGCTTTAAGCTCTCTCTGCTTTATTGTCCTTTTATCCTCTCAAAAAGGATGCCAGTAAAGGATTAAGACCACCTTGAATGGGCTGGGTCACATCTCAATTGAAACAACCTAATCAAAAGGTCCCACCCATAATAGGTCTACACCCACAGGACTGGATTAAAAGACTTGGCCTTTTCTGGAGTATATAACACCTTCAAACCAGCACAAATATGTAAATTCTCAGACACAACCCTAACAGAAGGTACACTGTAGCTGACAAAGCTTTTATCTACTTATGATCAATAAATTGGGATTTAACAGAAAACAGCAAGTTGAACACTGCTAACACTCTTCTATTTGACATTTTGAAAACAGGAAAAATAAACTCATATACACAGTCATTTGCAGAATCATCATGAGGATGACAAATACAAACGTGCACTCAGATGTACTGCCAGGACGCAAATACCACCAACAAAACACAGCCAGTGAAAACATGATCCTCTAGAAGAGGAACAACTCTTCTTAAGATTCCAAACAAAAAAGAACCCTCAATTTACCAGGTAGTTACATTCCTGGAAAATTCTATTTTTAAACTGCACAAACCATACCAAAAAAAAAAGTTAAGAGTTGTGGTTAAGTTCTAGCCTCAGTTAATTACATCAAGGTTTTTCGCCTTCATGTCTAGCAGGACATTCCAAGGTCACGCGGAACAATTCCTCATGTAAGGGACTATGCCACGTGTTACAAGGCATTTGGCATCCTTAGACCTTGCTCACAAAATGCCAGCAGCACTTTGCCATCACTATAAAACCCAACAACTCCCCCAAATGCTCCTACGCTGCAACAGGATACTGTTGGTAATCACTGATCTATCTTGCTCCATAGCTCGGGCTCTGGATTCATATGTGAAATCAGCTCAGGCAGCCATGGTTTTGAAAACCCAGATCGCTTCCCACATCCCATGTAAATATTATTAGTAGCATGAATACTAATAATAGCCATTTGCATTGTCTGGAAATAAATCTTTCTTCGAATCACAGAGACGACTATGTTTACCCTTTAATTTTCTACGCAGTGCACGGTAATTTAATTGTATGGCTCTGATTAGCCTCAACTTCGAATTGTGCGATTCAATTCCTAGAAAATGCACTGGCAAAATGACAATTTCAAATCTCTGGCTCTTTATGGTTACATTAAGTCAAGCCTTTGTTTTTTTGTTTTTTTTTTTGAGCCTAAAGCAACCCTCCACCCACCCACATCTCTGTCTTCCACAGGTGCCCTTAAAACCAAACCAAGTGGATAAGCCTGGCCCTGGCATCGTGGGATTGAGAGCTTTCTTAGACCTCCCCTCAAAAAAGAGCTTTCTTGGACATCATAACAGATCCAGCACCCCAAAAAGCATAGTCACATTCTCCCTCTATATAACCTTTTGAGACTGTTTTCCAACCAGCATAACCCCTTTGAAATTCTTCCAGGTTGTTGCACATATAAATAGTTCATTCCATGTTACTGCTGAGTAATATTCCATCCACTATACAGATGTACCAGAGTTTGTTTATGCTTTCATCTACTGAAAGACATCTGGGTCATTTCCAGTTTGGAGCAATTATGACTAGAGAGGCTATAAAGATTTCTATACAGATTTTGGCATGAAAATAAGTCTACATTTCTCCAGGTTAAATATTCAGAAGGGTGGCTGCTGGGTCACAGGGTAAGTGTATGTTTAAACTTATAAGAAATGGCCAAACTGTTTTCAGAGTGGCTTTCCCATGTCATGTTCCCACCAGCAACATATGACAGCTCCAGGTGCTCCAAATGCACATCAACACTTGGCATTGTCAGTACTTTTGTTTTATTTTAGTAATTCTAATAGGTATGTAATATTATTTCATTGGGGTTTTAAATGACATTTCTTTAACGCTGTGCTTACTTGCCATCTCTATAACCTCTCTGGTGAAGTGTCTATTCAAACCTTTTGCCCATTTTTAAACTAGATTAGTTTTCTCTCTGTTGAGTTTTGAGAGTTCTCTGTATGTTCTGGATAGAAGTCGTCAGTCAGATATGTGATTTGCAAATATTTTCTCCCGGTCTGTAAATTCTTGTTCTGGTTTGCTAATGCTGCCATTTTATAGAACACCAGAAACGAATTGGCTTTTATAAAGGGGGTTTATTTGGTTACAAGGTTACAGTCTTAAGGCCATAAAGTGTCCAAGGTAAGGCATCAACAAAGGGTACCTTCACTGGAGAAAGGCCAATGGCATCTGGAAAACTCTGTTAGCTGGGAAGGCACGTGGCTGGCGTCTGCTTGCTCCCAGGTTGCGTTTCAAAATGGCATTCTCCAAAATGTCTCTATCAGCTTCTTGGGGCAAGCTCTGGGCTAGTACCTCCAAAGCATCAGCAAAACTCTGCTTTCAACGGTCATCTTCAAAATGTCTCTGTAAGCTGCAGCAGCAAGCCCCTCTTATCTGAGCTCTTATATAGTGCTCTAGAGTAAGCTAATCAAGGTCCACGTTGAATGGGCAGGGCCACACTTCCATGGAAATTATCTAATCAGAGTTAACACCTACAGTCAGGTGGGTCACATCTCCATGGAAACAACCTAATCCAAAGGTTCCAACTTAATCAACACTAATATGTCTGCCCCCACAAGACTGCATCAAAGAACATGGCTTTTTCTGGGGGACATAATATATACCAACAGTTACACTTGTCTTTTCATTCTCATCACAGTGTCATTCACACAGCAAAAGTCTCTAATTGTCATGAAGTCCAATTTATCAAAAATAAAATGTTTCAGTCTCATTTCGTCAAACTCCTTGTGAAACTCCAGGTCACAAGATTTTCTTCTTTATGGTCTTTTAAAATAACTGTTTAAGTCTTACCTTTTTATATTTTATATTTAGAACACTGATCAGTTTTGAATTAATTTTTGTATAATGTCTGAGGTTTGCCTCCAATTTCCTTTCTTTGCATACGGCTATTCCACTGTAAGATTCTGAATCAAACAATATCCTCATGGATAAAATAAGTGCCTAAAATCCTAAATGTCCCAGATGGGACCCACTTTCTGAGATTATCCTTTCTTTTGTACTTAAAATTCACGTTTCCCTGCTTACAAAAAACATCTGTATCTAAAATTTGTTTGAATGTTCATTTCTTTTCTAAGAACCTGTGTTTTAGTCTGCTAGCCTGCTGAAATGAAAATACCAGAAATGGGCTGGCTTTGAACAATGGGAATTTCTTAGTTTACAACCTTACAATTCTGAGGCCGTGCAGATGCCCAAATCAAGGCATCATCAAAGACAACACCTCCTTCCTGAAGACTGCCTGCTCACCATCCTGTCCTCCTCTGTCACATGGAAAGGCACATGGCAGTGTCTGCTGGTCTCTTCCTTCTCTTCTGGATTTTGCTGCTTTCAGCTTTTTGCTTCCTTAGCTTTCTCTCTCAGCTTCTGCGTCTTTCTCCCTATCTCCATCCATTTATAAAGGACTTCAGTGAGAAGATTAAGACTCACCCTGGGCCACACCCCAACTGGAGTAACCTAATCAAAAAGTCCCACCTACATTAGGTTCACACCCACAGGAATGAGTTTCTGGGACCACAGAGCCTCCAAGCTATCACAACCTGTGTCTAAGGAGAGTTTAAATGTGCAGCACCTCAAACCTGCTATCAATTTTTCCTAACTGTATCTTGTCTGATGACTTAAACCCAAGCGTAACTTCTCCCAATTGATTTTAATTTCTTTCGAGCAACTCCTTTCCAAACGTGTAAGGTAGGTAATTCTCTTCCCTAAGATCCCTGAAGTTTCTCCACCACCAAAGGGCCAAAAGGCCCATGAACTTTGGAAACCTTGAGGGTCTGCCTAATTATTTTATTTCTCCCTTCAACTCCTAATCTTCTCTTGAATTCGGCTAATAGTCATCTACTCTCCATTGCTGTCATATGATATTGTGTGTATCAGCCCAGAAACTCTTGCTGGTTTTACACATAGAAGATGTGATAGAGCTAAATAAAGTCCATAAAACTATCTGAAAAACTGGTGAAAACAAAGCAGCACTCCAGAGACTAGCAAATGTAATGGCTGAGAGTAAAATGACAGTGGACAAACATCAAGACCAACTGTGGAAGACAACATGCTTGTGTTTCTACCAGGTCTGTAAACAAAGAGAGGCACTTGCATTCTGATTCTCAGTGTCTCTTCCTGCATAGGGTTCTCATGAGCCATTCTTAGGTCCTGGCAGATCGAGTCCTTAAGGGCAATTGATTACCACACAGAAGAAGTTCTAAGAACATCCCCACAAACACAGGAGTGGTGAGGGCACTGAAGAAACTTGCATTCAAAGTCAATAAAGGGGTGCAAGGAAAGCTTGAAGAACTCTCAGAGAAGAGGAGGAACTGCCACTCACTGTTGCAGGTGCTACTGCTTTGTAACAAATCGCCCCCAAACTCAGAAGCTTATAATACCATTCGCTTATGCTCACAGATTCTGTGGGTCAGGAATCCATAAGGGGCACAGCAAAGCTGGCTGATCTCTGCTCCCCAATACTGGGGCCTCAGCTGGGAAGATCCCAAGGCTGGAGGTGACCTCATGGCCAGTCAGGGGCTGGAGCCAACTGAAAGGTCATTCATTCCCACGTCTGACACCTGAGCTTGGATGACTTGACTAGACTGCCAACCACAAAATCGATGCCTGGCCTCTCCATGTGGCTTGGCTTCCTCATGTCAGACTTGTGAAGAGGTGGCTTCAGGTCCACATGCAAGAGTTTTAGCAAATAAGCATCACCTTTTACCACTCAGCCTTAGAAGTCACACGTGGTCATTCTGACTCTACTCTATTGGTTCCAACAGTCCCAAACTGGACACAAGGAGAGGGTTTTGAAAGAGACCTCACCTCTGAAGGGGAAAAGTGTCCCAGAATTTTAGAGTCCTGTTTGAAAAGCACCAAAGAAGACATACATTTCAGGGTTTGGGGGAATTGACAGAAATTCCCTCCAATCATCTGTGGCCCCAGGGATCCCGCAGCAGGTAGAAATCTCTTCTTATTCTGCCAAAAGAATGATTTCTGGAGGAGTTTTTAATGAGGGGAGCTCTCTTTCTTATCCCTCTTAGACCTGTGCAGCCATCTATTTCTCAAGATTCTGGTTTTGAACAACCTGAAAAAGAAATCGATACCTTCGGCTAACTTCATAACATTTCTCATTACTTTTAAAAATAACTAGTCCAGCTAGTTTCAAGGCTACTATTTCGAGACTCCCACTAAAGTCACCTATTTGACATCCAACTTCTCTCCAGCGCAATCCCAATATTCTTTTGAACCGCATCACCTGAATTCTCATGATCAAACATTAATTAGTCCCTTTCATCCCATATAGAGGAAACATGTTAAGCTGAGCAAATCAGCGCCCAGTGGCCTTATAGACACACACTACGCATCCTTTCATTTGTCTAATCATGTAACCTTAACACAGGAAATCCCCAGGAGGCACGTTAGTCTGTAAGTGCACCATGCTAATTTATAATCACCATAATTACATCGTCAAGAAAAACTCCAGCAAGCCACCTTAGATGAAGCAGCTAGCCGTCTTCTCTCCCTCCTCCATCTCTCCTTTCTCTCTCCTTCATTTCAAATACAGCGTGCCCTTCCCCTATTTAAATTTTGCCGCTTCCACAAAAGCAATTTCTGACCCAAGCACCTTCTTTTGCTGTCAAGAAAAGGAGGGAAAAAAGCCAAGGTCTCTCATCTCTGACTTCCGGCGCCTTGTTTCTCCAGCTGATTCATTCTACTGAAAAGTTGTTCGTGGAATGAAGGGTGACTGTGGGCCATTTGAAACCATTCTCGAGCTCTGTCACAGTCCAACTCGGGTCCAGGGTGCCTGGGAACTGAGCACGGCATCACCTCCTCCCTCACCAAACCTCGGAGCAGCCCAGGCGTAGCAACATTATTTTTCATAAAAACCTTCTCGGTTATATTCCTCCGTGATTTCTTTCATATTCATATTCTGACATGAGTGCTCCAGTCCAAAAAACTCTTCGTTATAAGCTATGTTAGTGAATGGAAATAAATATTCTACTGTAAGTTATATCTCATACATCCTCCACATGCCAGGCTTTGTATCTATCCTCACGACCTTCCAGCACACACAATTAATTCTGAACACACTGTCGATCCAGCCATTAGTCTGTAACTGGGTTATTTTTTAATAGCAAAATAATTCTCACTATCCATCTTGAACAGGAAAAACGAGTGAAAACTGGGATCACTGCAATCATCTCAAAAAACAGCCTTTAAACATATGTATCCAACTATGGTCCTGAATGCAAAGTTCTTCCCCTATTAAATGTGGAACATCGGAGCGGGAAAGTGGTTTTAGCTCTGGAGACCCAGGCGTTTTCCCAGAGGGGCTGAAGGACCAGGATGAGTTTCCCCAGATGGAGAGCTTTTCCAAAACAGCCACTGTCTCCTAGCCCTGCTGTGCCCACCCCTTCCACTTTGATAGAGTCTGGATCTCAGGGATGTCTTTTGGAAGATCACTCTCATTTCACAGATGAAGTTAACCATGACCCAGGGAAGCACCGCGTCTGAGTCACGTGTAACCCTGGGCACGTTCTTGAGTGGAAAGAAAGGAGACTGGTTCCAGCTCTTGCAGGAACTACCTGTAACCTGCAACCTGTCTTCTCTAGGTAGCAGCACAGGGAGATTACCTGTGGAAGCCACCTCTTGCTGGCTACTGTAAATAATGTGCCCTTAACTTTTTGTGTGTAACTGCACTCTGAGTGCACTGAGATGGGATTTTCAAGTTTTTCCAATGAATATACTTTAATCAGGTATAAGGGCACAAAAGTGCATCTAAAACTACCTTCAAATAAGTAAGAAAGATGCTACAAATACTTTTATTAGTAAGACAATAGTGTTTACCCAAAGGCATGGCAAGATAAAGGAAATTTAAACAGTGCTATTCCTACTAATAGCATGCTAAAACACTCTACACCATTTATGTATGTGTATTCTCTAACAATTTGCTTTAATTTGGAAGGGAAGGTATAGAAAAGGTTGAATTGTTCAGTAAATTAGACTAACATTTATTTGTCTGAGTAAAATAACAAATGTATGAGAAATTTTAACAAATTTTACTTCTCCCATGCTTATAAAAATGCTTTTATGAAAGTAAGCCTTTTCAAAAACAAATTCACTAGGCTATGTGCTCTAAGTCCCCTCAAAAAAAATTTGTTCCATTAAAAGCTGGATACGTCTGCGGAGGTCTATCACACAAATGCAAAAACAAACACACTTAGAGAGAACTGACCAAACTAGATGTCACAATTCACAACTCAGCCTCCTGCTTCAACACCCTGGAAACCTAAACACAGGAACTCAGAACAGGCCAAAGAGAAATTATGCAATGAGGCTAGGAGAAATCACTTTTTCTCAAAAAACTTTACTTTAATGGTAATGAAATCTGTTCCAGTTTGCTAATGCTATCAGAATGCAAAATACCTGAATCGGATTGGCTTTTATAAAGGGAGTTTTTCTGGTTTCAAAGTTACAGTCTGAAGGCCATCAAAATGTCCAAATGAAGGCACCAACACAAGTATACCTTCACCGAAGGAAGGCCAATGGCATCCGGCAAACCTCTGTTAGCTGGGAAACATGTGGCTGATCCCAGGTTGTGTTCCAGCTCCTCTCTCAGCTCCTGTGCGTTCTTCAAAGTGTCTCTCTTGGCTGCAGCTTCATTGAGTTCCTTCAGTTTGTCAGCTCTTTTATACAACTCCAGTGATCCAATCAAGACCCACCCTAAATGGGTGGGGCAACACCTCCAGGGAAATTATCCAATCAAAGGTCTTGCCCACAGTTGACTGAGTCACAGCTCCATGGAAACACTCAATCAAAGGATTCCAACCCAGTCAACACTAATACGTCTGCCCCCACAAGACTGCATCAAAGAACAAGGCATTTTGGAGGACGTAATACATCCAAACCAGCACAGTATCGATTTAGGATAGGGAAAAATGGAAGATGGGCACATGTAAATATGGAGAGAACAAGTCCAATTTTGTCTTTCAGGCCTGCTCAAAGCTTCAAAGAAAGCTGAAAGGATTTATTATAATGCCTGGCACGTAACAAGCACCTATTAAATATCTGTTGAATGTTGAAGGAAGGTAAATTTGAGATTTGCCTGGAGGATGGCTTCCAAAGCCAAGTCTAGAAGTTCCTGAGGGGTTACGGTGCCCCTATAGGCTTGTATGGTCAGCTCCACTGGGACCTGGAAAAACTACAAGCTGTACGAGTATTGTGTGCAGGCCTCTCCCGCTTCTGGAAACCTCTCCCTGTAACTGATTTCCACTTCAATGTGGTAGGGAAAAAAAATGTCTTCCTCTTTTATCTCTCCCTTTTTTCTTTCCTTTCTCCCTTCCTTTCTCCCTTTCCTTCTCTGTTTAATATTTTCTTTCTTTAAGACTGTTGTGGTGGAAGTTCTTGAAGGAAAGGAACGAGTGGTGGGGCAAAAAAGTAAATAAAGTCTGGGAGAGGCCTTGATCTAAACCACTCCTGATGCTTCAAAATTTCTTTGGGAAAACCTAATATTTAAAAATGAGTTAAAAAAAAATAAATAAGTTTAGTTTCACGGTCCCCAAAAGGAGAAAGTAGAAACATGCCGTATACTCTATGACCATTTCTCCCTCACACTCTGAAAACACATGGTTTACATCAGGAAACAATAACTTTAATCTATGACTACGGGCTCAACATAATGATGCATAATGAGGAAAATAAAATCCAGTGTACCTCACAGCTGGCCCAGCCCCTCCCTGCCAGAGCCACCTGGCCAGGAGAACTGGGATGGGGGGCCCTTGTGCAACCTCGGCCGTGCCCCCACCACCTTCACAATAACAAAACCAAAACCACAGCCAGAAACCTGAGCCATGGACACAATGAGGCTCGGATGTGCTGCCTCCCACTTCCAGCTGCACTTTTCATTAGCTCCTCTCACAGCACTTGAGTGTCTGGAATTATTCCCCCATCCTTACCGTACCGAACTAATCGGGCAGTACCACAGAGCGATGTTAGGATCACAACTAGGACTCTGAACGGTGTATTCCTAAGGTTCCTAATCATACTCAAGACCATAAAATGGAGCTGCTAATTAAACACATTGCCCCATAAGCGACAGAGCTTTAACCTAAAGCATCACTCCATCTACCGCTCTATGTGAACGGAATCATGCTCATTCCTGGCTTTCAGCAAAAAGTGCTTTTCTCTTTAACAACCACTTCCCATCATCTGAAATGGTAATTCAACTGTTTCTGAGTCGCCTCGCTGAATTCGTTCTCATTTATTGAACACAGGACCGAGTCCCCACCACGTGGCAGACACACTGTTAAGTGCCAGGGATTCATGGAGTAAAACCTAGCACCTGCCCTCCTGGGGTTTACCAGGAGAAACACAAAAAGAATTTTTTCCTGTGTTTGAATCACTTCTTGAATGACTATTAACGACCATACAAAAGCAATGGAAGAACTGAGGAGGGAACAAAAATCACAATGCTTAATTTTTTAAATGTTCAAAAGAAAAGAAAAAAGGAAATCTCTTTCAGGATTTAGGTAAAGTTTATGAGAAGCCAATCCTCCAATGCATAGCTCAATGCCTTGCAATCCATGTCACACTTAGGCACATGAAATAGAAGAGGGCTATCTGGTGACCCCCAAAACCACATGCTTCTGGAGTAAATCTGCACCCCCTGGAGTATCTGTAGACTACTACAATTAAAAGTTCGAATAAACATCTTTCTCAAAAAAGAAACAGCCTTAAAAGCATGGTCAAGACTACATATAAACAGCATGGAATATTTCATGTAAGCTTGGGAAAGGGATTTGTGCTTTTATATAAAAGAGCCAAAATCCAAAGCATGTTTTTAGCATAAATGACACTTTTTTTATACCAGGCAAAGGATAATTTTTTTTTCTTCTAGAATGTAACAAAGGATTAAATCTGAAAGCAACTGGCAAAAGCTCAAATCTGACCATTTTAGTTACAGTATCTGTACTCAAAATATTTTTGGCTATAATACTGTATATACCACTGCATAATATGTACATAACCAAGATCTTTCCACTAGATTCTCAGGCACCATAAATTAAGACAGAAAATATATGTCAGTGGTAGGACAAACATTTCTTTAACAGCTCCTGGCATAAAATGCTATCACACACACGTATAAAAAATGAAGTATGTAATGATTCAGCCCATCTTACCTCACTCGGTTCCAATAGTCTCAAAAATCCTAACTCATTTTTTTAATGAAATACTGCCTTGAAGTAATAAAACAGCATAAGAACATGTTAATTGAGTCATAAGAGCCTATTTTCCTGCATAATTATGTTTAATTTTCTCCTCGCCGATTTCTTTACACTAGAATTAGCTAGAATTCTATCTGGATACAATATTGGCTCAGGGAAGAGTTTTACAAATATTGAAAGCCCATTGCAGAACACAAACAGTAGTAGCCTGGCTGGCGGGAGACAGCACCAGGGGAAGGAAAACCAAGGCCCATGAGTCCCAACAGCACAGACACGTCACCGAGTTTCCAATGCTACTTTGGAGAATGTCATATTTTATACTGTGTTGTAGTAGTAAGTTAAAATAGTGGTGCCACTGGGCAGGATGTAAAGAGATATTAGGATAGTAAATGATCAGGGAACTGAAAGAAGGAAGTCAGGGGAACGAGAGAGCCATAAAATGACAAATGCCATAGATTTATGAGAGGTTGACGGAGAAAGATCACTGAATTGGGCAATGAGAGAGGTGCAGGTGACCGAAAGTGCAATTTTTTAGCCCAACAATGGACAGAAAATAGGGCACTCAGGATAAGGTAGGTGAAGAGGAAATACAGATGGGGGTGTTTGATGAGAAAAATCCATGGAAGAAAGACCAGAAGGTCCAACTATTTACAATATTAATTCTTTTAGAGTACTTTCTGTGCCATTTAGATGTAACCTAATGAAAAACATAAAACAGTCCATTTATTTTCACTGATATATGTACACTGACTTCACATGTACACTGACTTACAGATGCAGCTTCTCTATTTCTATTTAAAATTGTGGTTTATCTGCAAGTTTGCAAATACGCAAAATAATCCATTACTCAAATGTCTGCTAACTGCGTGGGTATCTGTTCAAAATTGTTATTAGGCCTATAGATATAAAAAGTAGGCTGCTCCCCTTCATGAGGTAAGGATTTCTTTTCCAGGGCATCATTTTATTCTATTCCAAGAGGTCTAGCCTCCACTGCCATCAGATTCCCTGACCCCTCCTGCCCCATCAACCTTGTACTGGATCCCATGCATCTACCCTGGGAACGTCTGAAGACAAAAGATGGAAGATTTCATTTCAGTCTTCAATCAAGAGGATCACAATCATTCATGTTTTCATCTCATTTTAATCTATATCTTAAATGACTCTCTAGAATACAAATCCCTGACAACCTGGGCTTCCAAAACATAGCTTTCCCAATAAATAACTTCCTTTTTTCTAAGTCAATCCATTGTATGACATTTGTCATAGCAGCCCGGCAAACTAAGACATTAACATAACATGCATCGTATTCTTTAGCAGCAAGAAATAAGCCTTCAGGAATCCTCTGTGCTTGCAAGGACCCTCTCATAATATTATCTAGGTCTGTCCTCCACTTTCTGAGAGCCTTGCCTCCCTCTGCAGGTGGGAAACCCTGACCCAGAAACACGATGCTCCGCCATCACATGATGGGCTAGTCTCTAAAGGAAAATCAGAGTTCTCGGAGAAACAGAACCAACAGATTTTATATATATATATGCTGTAGGACAGGCCAGATGCTGAAAATTCCAATAAGAGTGATGGTGAAGTTTGAATTCCTTATGCTGGAAACCCAGGAAGGCATGGAGGGTATAGACTTGAGTCAAATTCCTTCTGACCACTGAAACCCCCAGCTCTCACTCCTAAAACTTCCAACTGATTGGATGAGGCCCACCTATATTATTGAGGGTCACCTCCTTTACTTAAAAGTCATCTCACTGTAGATGCTGATCCCATCTGTGGATTAGCAACAACTAGGCCAGTGTTTCAACCAAACAACTGGACACCGTAACCCAGCCAAGGTGACACATAAAATCAACCCATCATGGAAAGCAACTCAGAAAGAGTTGTCCCAGTATTTACAGGTAATCGATTCACTCTGGGCCATGGAAGCTGTTCCCAAGGCAATGAAGGAATTTCATCACAGACCAGTGGCTAAGCGTGCTCCCCTAGCTCACTCCACAATCGGAGCTAACGAGTTCCTAGTGCACTAATGTGTGTTAATATAATCTGTGCTAACTTCACTGGACATTTGGAAATGTGGAAAATGTGCAAAACATGGAAACTCTCCAGCTGTCGAGTAACACAGAGCCATTTTCACCACAACAGTTGCACTCAAACCTACTACATTTAAATCAAATATTCACACTGGGTATGAGAAGGGGGGAAAATGCACATTCTCAGTCCCCAAGTCATCATTTAACATATGAAAAGAATAGCATTTTTTTTAGGTTTCAGGGGGTACTAATTTGATTTCATATTTTATGCATTCAACAAATTTTTGAGGCGGCAGAAGGAATAACACGGCATTTAACTCCTACTGGAAGAATTTATTTTAGTCAATTATTGGTCCTACTTCCCAATCAATAAACAAAGTCTTCTCTTTAAATATCACAGCCACTCAACCATTCTACACATGGATGTCCAGAATTACCTTTTAGAGACACATACTGAAATATTTACAGAAGAAATGATATGATAATCTAGAATTTGATTCACATTAATATAGGTTGCGGGAAGTGGGTGGAGTATCGATTTAACAAGATTGGCCTTGAACTGATACCCAGCTGAAGCTGGGTAATGAGCGTATGAGGGGTTCCACTACATATTCTACTTCTGTACATGTAAATTTCCTGCAGTAAAAAAGTTTTGAACGGAGAATGAGAGGAGCATGTTACCATTCATTAAGAAAAAGGAAAGTTGCGACCATAGCAAATAACTATTAGAGCTACAGTTTTTAGGTGAATATGCCAATGCAGAGTTGAAAAGTTGGAGACTTGGCAATAATTCTTTTTTTCTTCTTAAGTTTATCTGCTCCACAGCTCACTGCCTCATTAAGAAGATATTATCATGTTTTCACTGTGATGGGCTTCTCCAAAGGAAAGAATCTCAATAATTACAAATTGTTAGTAATTTAAAGAGAATTCCAACATCAGTTTATGACAAGCAAATGAGGCTTAGATCACATTTATTAGCCTTCTTCCAATAAGTTAGGCACGTATAAATGAGCACACCTGAACAAATTTCATTCATGAACAGAATGGAATAGGGAAATCCAAATATCCTTCTAGAAGTGAATGGGAATGAAAGCCTACACAATTAAGCTATCCTATAGAATAAGTCTTTCAATCACAAAAGAAAATGAAGTTTGTTTACCTAACTCCCATTCTTAAAATGCAGTCACCAACGTGTACATTTGCTTCGTTTTACTCAAAACTATCAGGAACACATGCTTAAATGACCAAAAACATAAACTACTTTGAAGCAAATAAAAAACAAAAGCAATGTTTTGGGGGGGAAAGGTGAGGGCCATACACGTTAGGGTATGTCGGACAGGTGAAAAAAAAGCATGGTGCCAGAAAACAAGAAAATCAATATTGCGGTAGGCAGAATGAGTTGATAATTATAATTCAGAAGCACATCACTAAGGGCACGGGGACTTCTAGAGTTAATGGAGCAGAAAATATGACTTTGCCAACCTCAACTACTGCCCTGGCTTCTCCTCTAAGGCAGAGGAGGTGAGAAGAGAAATAGTCACCCTTATTATTACCAAGATAATCCACCGATTTAATTATTCATTCATATGCTTCTGCAAGAAGCCACAGTACATTTTCACTGGCCTAAATTAGTCAAGGGCTCTTTCTTGCCTTCTTGGCTGAATCCCTTGTACCATCTGTGCATGTACTTATCCGCATGCCTCATATGAGAGAAGGGAAACTATTTTGTTTTTGTTCTTATCTCCCTAACACGCAAGTACTAGGCACTTCTGCATTTTCATCAGTCAGGAACTTGAGTTCGAGGCATGTGTGCACCATCTTAAAAGAAAAGAGGGAACAAAGGAAGTTTTCATTTGGTGGTTTTCTCTGATCTATAATTAATTTTTTTGTAGATATGGTGCACGAACAAAGATGGTAAGAGAACGTTGTGATGTGATTTCAGGCACAAGGAAAGTAAAGGAAGCAGAAGAGGCCTTGACACAGACTCTGTGGAGGGGGCAGAAACAGGGGAAGCAAAACCAGAGTGCTGAAGACCCCACTTCCACATCCATGAGCAGAGGTGCTGAGCTCCCCGCAGGGTTAGGAGCTGGGAGTCCTTAGAATATGTCACTGTCTTAGGCAAATTCCAGGTTCTAGAACTTGCAGGTTCAAAACACCTAAGAGTCACCAAGTCCCTTAGGACTAATTCCCAAGAGATAATTATCTCCTACAGAAATAAGAAAACAGGAATTTAACAAACTAGTAATTCTAAAACTCCTTTAAAAATGATTCATTTGATGGCTCATTTGATTAAATGATTAAAATACTGGACAGCTGAGGAACAGTTTAAGCACAAGAAGCCCCCCTCCCACCCCCAGCTGTAAGTAACCACAGTCATGGAAGGCTGGCCCTCCCTTCTCCCTGTCCCATCACTTAAGAGCACCTGTGATGGTGAGGTTCATGTGTCAACTTGGCCAGGTGATGGTGCCCAGGTGTCTGGTCAAGCAAGCACTGGCCAACATTACTTAAGGACATTTGTGGCTGGTTAACCAACCAGAAGACTGGTTTATTAAATCATCAATCGACTGTAGCTGTGACTGATTATGTCAACTAAGGACGTATCTTATGCAATAAGAGAATTCAATCTGCTGGATTTAATCCAATCAGTTCAAGACCTTTTTAAGGGAGAAGGAGAAAGGACTTCAATTCTTCTTTGGCTAGCCAGCGAAGCGTTTCCTGAGGAGTTCATCGAACACCTTCATTAGAGCTGCCAGTTCGCTGCCTGCTCTACAGAATTTGGGCTCGTGCATCCCCAGAGCTGTGTGAGAGACTTGTATAAAATCTTATATTTACAGATCTCTCCTTTGGTTCTGTTTCCCTAGAGAACCCTAACTAATATACCACCTTAACTCAGTGTCCTGTCATTTGCATAAATGTCACTAACCCATCCTCAACGGCGTCAGAGGGACACTTACAGGATAACTGGAATGCAAATTCCATGGAAGTGGAGTCTTCATCTATTCAGTTCACCATTGCACTTTCAGTACCAGAAATAGCCCTGGACACTGATAAACACTGAATGACTCGCCATCACCTAGAGGAACCCTAGTTCCCACCATGATTTAGACAAAAATAAAGGCAGTGAACATCTTAGCTCTGTTTTCTTGACTTCCCCAAATTCCCTCATTCTTCCTACCTCAAGACTAAAGTCCAAATGGCATGAGCTGCTGCCTAATTTTGAAACTACCATTAGACTACACATCACATAACTTTCTCTTTCATCCCTTTGGCAAGGTAAGTGAATCAAACTCTTTTAATCCTTGTGTTTTAAGCCTTCGGTTTAGCTGTTTTGGGATTTTCCTCCTCCCATTCGGGACACTTGTTGGATCATTTTGTCCCCAGTGTTCTAGAACTGTATGCTGCTATGTCTTCATCAAGTGCTCTTTGTGATCCCTTGGACTCATATTTAGCGTTAAATGTGACTCATAAAGAGTTAAAAGTAGTTACCTCCCAAAATTGAATATTGTGCAGGGTGTGAGCAGGGAACTGCTATTCTTTAAAACAAGCCTTTTAAAACTATTTGTCTTTTGAAAACATTGTACAAAATATAACTAATAAACTAATTTTTTTAAGAAAAAGGAATATAAAACTGAAAAAAATTAATCTGGGTCAATAGGATATGTGTAAGTTCACAGTATCAGGAGTTGTAAATGATTTTATATACTTTTCAGATGTGCTGCAGCTTAAAAGCACAATGACAAGTGTAGCTGGTAAATTCTGACTATTAAGAAAGATGATAATATTTTTGGCCATTAATTTCTTTAAAAGTTAGCATGGGGGAAAATACAGATCCTATTAAATCAACACCAAATACTACAAGTTAAGGTTCTACACCAACTACAGAAAAATGCATTTGACTCCCAAACAAAGAAAAAAGTTGTTAGGTTTTATATTTCCAGCATTTTTACATTTTCCTTGAAATGGTTTCCAAGGATGAAATTGTGTTCCTAAAAAAAAAAATATATATATATATATATATATTTGCTGAGTTAAATGAGTTGTAGCACAGATGGCTAACTACCCCAGGACCCTTTTTCCCTTTCTTTTAGTAAAAGAAGCCCCCCACCCTGCCCTGCCCCAACCCTGGGAGTCCCCTCTAGGCAGCTGAGCCCTACAGCCAGAGTGGGCATTTCCCAGCCTCCTTTCAACTAGGTTTAGCCATGTGACTACGTTCTGGCCTGGGAGTGTGAGCAGCTGCCCCTGGACTCCTGTTTCCTGCAGAGAAACAGGGAGGCACAACACGCTTCAACCAGGCGGCTGTGGAAAACACCCAAGGATGAAACAGCACCAACATGGAGAAAACGCAGGGCCTGAATGACCTAATGGAACCAAGGCCCCCTGCCGTCCCCGAGCCACTCACCTCGGCACTGCTGCAGGAGAAGGCAATAAACTTCTAACTTAATTTGAGCCCCAGTATTTGGGGTTCTTTTTTTAATAGCAGCTTAGATGGTATCCTAATACATGAGCTATTCTATCAAGGCCCTCAAATGAGCCATAAGGTTCAAAACCTCAGGAGAAAGAAGCTTTGAGAAAGGGTAGAAAAAAAAAGGGGGGGGGGGTCCAGGAAAAGGAGAAACGGTACCCATTAAAATTGGAAGGTAAAACTCAAACTCAAATATGACCCAATCTCCTTGTTTTCAACAACCACTTAAAATCTTTATAACAGTTTCACAGTATTCACACGTAGCCAGAGGGGTATTTCCATGTACTACTCTAAATGTAAAACGGTTTATTTTGTTAATAGAAAGATGAGTTAAATTGGGAAACTAAATGGTCAACTATAGTAAAAAAATTAATTTGATCTATACACTCTGTACTTAAAATGTGAAAGGACTGCTGCCAACTATGTTAACAGAATTTTAATTGACATTTATTTGCCGGTTGTTTTTTATGTTAACATCCTCCCTGCATAATCCCTCACGGAAGGGCACATAAACACATATGCTTAAGTGAAAGAACCACTAGCAGTATTTATAAATGTAAAGATCCAGGTACATTAGCAACTGAAAATTAATTTTGATGGGCTAACAAATTACACATTAGATATACAGATAAAGAATATAAAAAGACTACTGCTTTCTTCAGTTCACAGAACAATTCTGTGATTAAACACAACTCCAAACAAGACTAAACAAGGCACATAAATCATCATTTGATCTCTGCAGGACAATAAAACATTTAAACCAGAAAAGAAGTTTTACATACACTTTGTTCTCTTTGGAGATTTCTGAAGTTTTAATTTGTTTATGTGAGGGGGGGCTTGGTGTAGGTTGAAGGAATTGTGCTTTATGATACTCTCAAAAGATATTCATCATAGAATTTCTAAGAACTAAGCTGAACAGATGCTAATGACCTGACACAAATGTCTATTGTGGAAAAAATAATTACAGATTTTTTTTTTGAATGGCTATAGAGGATTCCTAGATTCCATGATGAGCTTTTGGGGATTATTAGTAACTACTGTGTAAATATGTCATTATAGGTTTCCAAAAAAATTTGCATTACTTAATTAACTATGCACAGCAACTTTGTTAGTTGGTAAGAGGTAATCAGAAAAATAATTAGGGAAAACCCTTAAATAATACCTCTCTTCGATTCTGTAGCACTTCCCTCCAATTAGATCTATTTAGAAATATAGGTTGACTATTTTAAATTCTTGCACTAAGAATATTTCAAGAGACAAACAGTTAGGTCTCACTGTGTAATCATTCTGTCCTCAAAACTGTTGTATGTAACTAGATTTGTGTTACTCTCTGGAAACAGGCAAATGAAAGAAAGAAAAACACACTTGAAATAAACCTTTTTTTTGAAGGGAAGGCAGCTTCTACAATACAAAGGCAGTCTGACCTGTTATGAAATTGAGGTCTTTGGTCCATCTGAGTTCTCATAAATGGCAGTACAATGGACCAGGTTATTTCTACAGTATCTGGACCTCAGGGTCTTTAAGTGCTTTTGACTCAGTATAACATCTTTTCATCACCATGATGAAGATGAGACACCCATAAAGGAGCCTGAAGTGAAATTTCGTGATGTGACATGAAAATAGCTCTGGGCTCTGAATCAAGCACGAGGAGCTCTCCATCCAAGGGCCCTCACCAACCCCTTCTCCACCTCTCTGATCCTCAGTTTTCCCACTGGCTCTGAAGTCCCCAAGTGTCTATGATACTTATGAACTTCCCTATCTACTTTTAAATCTCTTCTCAAGAAACCACCAGAACAAAAAAGAATCACAGATCCCTTCCCTACCTCAGAGATCATAAATGTGAAAAGCATGTGAAACAAAATGGCACTCAGCAAATAAATGCTGTTGTAGCTCAATTTCCAAACGTTATGGAACAGTTGTAATGAAACCTTCGGCACCATCCCCTAAACTGGCCACATAATTCTGTGGCCCCCAGAGCTGGATCCTAAAAACAGTCCCAGGGTTGATTCCAGGACCACCAACTAGTATTACAGTAGACCCAGCGACACACTGGCATTCCAGAATGCCATTCGGAATCTCACTGCTTTCAGCCCCTGACCCTTTTATTCAGTTTTGCCTTCCTAATACCCTCAGCACCGGGCCCACTGACTTCCACGCTGTTGGGTACTGAATCAAGTGCTCCATAAAGGCATGCTCAAGTCCAACCCCTGGTCTTGTGGATGTGAACCTATTTGTAAAGAAGACCTTGAAGATGTTACTAGTTAAGGTGTGGCCAAAGCAAATGAAGGCAGATCTTAATCCAGTATGGCCAACGTCCCTACAAACAAACAAAATTGGAGGCAGAAGTAGAAACCAGAGGAGATGGCAAGCAGCAGATGGCCATGTGATGGTGGCAGAAATCACACCATCACCAGAATGCTACAGACTTTGGGGAAAAAAATATGATCTGCCAATACTGTGATGTTGGATTTCTAGACTCAAAAGCTGTGAGATGATAAATCCCTGTGGTTTAAGCCAACTAGTGTGTGGTGTTTGTCCTAGCAGCCCTGGAAAGCTAAGACACATCCCCCCCATCAGTAACTAATTGGGGACACCTATTGTTGAGAGCTGATGCTACCAAAGCAAAAACTGCACATGTTCTAGGATGCCCCCAAGTATAATCCACTTCTCAAAGACACAGGAAGGCGGAAGTCTCTCGGGCACATATGAAAGTAATAAATCACTCAGATCCAGGACCTGGGTGTACCCAGTAGTACTACCACACAAATGAAGGAAACATCTGGGGGTGACAGAGCACCAAGACAGAGAGAACCCAGGGCCTGAATGAGCTAGCAGAATGAAGGAACCCCACCGTCCCTCATCCACTCACCTCTGCTCCCTCTCCAAGCTTGTTAATTTAGGGAAACAGTTCAGGGCCCCAGAAAGTATTAAGTACATTGTCCCATTTCAAAGCTCTCTCTACCCACCCATTTCTACCCCATAGTGGCTATGTCAGGTCACACCTCGACACTTAATAGTAAGTTTCTCTACCTACTGTCCAATCTTGTTGTAGATTCTAGCTTTTTTCCTACCGATCGGGGCCTTGCCTTATTCTTGCCAATGCTACTTCCCAGGCCTGGATTTCCCATCTGGATGCACTGTCCATCTGATAAGCCCTTTCAACCTTATCTTAGAAGAGCAATCTCAAAAGACACCTGAACTATCACAGAGCAACTCCTCAACTCTGGGCCTGCACAGGTCAGCCTTATTCTACAGCCACATCAGCTACCCTCACACCTGGTCCCACCTACAGGCTACATTTCAGCACCATCTTTGTTCCTGGCCCCCTAAATGCCTATCCCAAGTGGCTGTGAGATGACCAGCAAACCACACTGTATCTTAAAATCTAAAAAAACCAACACTTCAAACTCTATTATTTGTGTAACAGAGCAATACCCCAGGTTACAGGTGAGTTGCATTGGCTTAGGGCTTTCCCATGTTTAAGAAGACAGAATAAAGACTATAAATCCAGTACTGGAGTAGAGTTCTACCAGAGTGACGACAGTAATAATACATCCACCCCAAAGTGTACCCATCTTTAAAGAATAGCAGTTCTTTACAATCTCTTTTTCTCCTTCTGAAGTTAGCCTTTGCTACTGACACCTACTTGGTAGATACAAAATAAATTTAAAACTTTTTTGAGGGTTGAGTTATATAAATCAATTATTCTGCTTTAGTGTATAATAGCACACACTTTACTATATAATAACCCCATACACCTCCAGACCTATCAATAGGGTATGTGCTCCTATATTAAATGTCATTAGATTTCTACTCCTTTCTACGCTGCTATCTATTTTTTCCAGTTTTTCTCTCTACTTCCTTGCATTCAGCTGACAGTTACCATTTGCTGGTTGATACAAGTATATATGACTAAGTATTCTCTCCTCTGCTTCTAATCTGCTGCTTCCAATACACACAAGGCTTCAAAACCAAGTAAGTGCAATTGTTGCGTATGAATGTGGTAAGATTTAAATGGTTCTCCAATAAAAATATGTATAGTTATCAATTAAATTGTTTTAATTCAGAGGCTTACTTAGTTCTTTATCCACTTAATTTAACAAATGAGCTTTAACTATGTCAAAGGCATTATAAGAAATACAAAGGTGAATGAAATATCATCCTTAACCAGGACAAAAGAAGAAAAAAGATAGCATTGATTCATTATCTCGTACATTCTTAGCACTGTTCTAAGAAATTTCTACGAATCACATTTAATACACAAAACAACACTGTAAGGCAGCTCTCGTTTTCCTCATTTTACAGATGTGAACATTGAAGATCACAAAGATTAGAAATTAAGTACCTGGTCCAAGTTCACACATTTAGTGAAATGACAGAATCAGGATCCAAGACATGTATTTCTGATTACAAAATGTTCACAGGGCCTTACTTTTATAATCAAACGGGTGAGACAGATGTAGCCTTAAATCACTATAACACAAGGCAAAAATAACTATTTTAAAAGAGGTAGGATCAAAGTTCTCCAAGATCATAGCAGACAGAAGCCATTCTTTGCCAGTATTCCAGACAGCTGATGCAGCTAAGGAGATGCCTTAACTTCCACGCTCCCCACTCAGAGGGAAGGTGGGTGCCTCCTTACATAGCTCCCTCTGCCACTGCCCTCAAGGAAGGCATCAGGTCTTCAGATATTAACAAAACCAAAAGGGGAAACGTGGGGGTGAGTGGCCTCCATTCTAAGGAGTGCTCAAAGGTTAAAAAGAGGTTTTCCTTCACCACCCAAGTTGGTGCTAACACTACCACTGACCGCCGGCAAGGTCAGGCTTTGAGTCATCATTTCAAAGATGGGGAAACTGTGATGCAAAGAAGTTAAGTGCCATTTCCAAGGTTACGTTCTGTGAGAGGAGAGCAGAGATGCTAGCCGGGCATCTGACTCACAATACTCTTCATCCTTCCGTACTGACCTGAAAAGTGCTATTACTGCACAGATGTCATCAGTTCTAGAGACTCCGATTTATTTTACTGAAATAGCACCAGAGTACAGCCCAGCGGGACCTTTCAAGTTAGCGGCTACCAGATCACCAGGGAAGTTAAGGTCGGGGTTCCCTCATCTGGTGGGCAGCTCTGTACATTTCCATTACAGGCTCACAACCCTTTTAAAACAGTTAGCATGAAACAGATAGCTATGAAAAACTCAAGAGAAAAGAAGTAATATCTCAGAGAACTTCCCAGACAAAAGAGACATCACCTAGCTTTCAGAGACCAGAATTTCAAATTAACTTCCAACCCCTCTTAGCAAAACAAAGAGACAGTCAAGAATGAAATGCCTAAGCAGAAAGGACCCACAAATAAGAAAGGACTCTAGGAGCTGCCAGGTAAAAACATCCATTTCCCAAAATAAAGGCATCATCAGAGTACACAAAATGAGCCAAAAGTTCTTTTCATTACAGATGTGCTTCCTAAAAATATGTTTAAGAATAGCTGTTGAATAATGACTCTGTGTTCCCATCAAAAAACCACTTGGTCATAGACATAAAATCTAGAATACAGGTGGCCAGGATATAAACTGAGGCTAAAGAATGGGGAGCAATTGTTTAATATGTGCAGTATGTTTAACTACGTTGAACTTTAACGTTTGCAAATGGATTCAGGTGATGATAGCACATTATTGTGAGTACAATTAACAGCAGTGAACGTGGTGGAAAGGGGAAGTTTAGAGTCATGTATATCATCAGAAGGAAAGCCGGAGGTTAAAACATGGGAAAGTATAACACAGTGCATCTTGTGGTAGACAATGACTGTGATTAACTGTACAAATATTTTTAAAAGTTCTTTCATGAGCTAGAACAAATGTATGACACTATTACAAAGAGTTAATAATAGAGGATTATATGGGAAAAAATGTACCTACTGTAAACTATGGACTATAGTTAGCAGTAATATCTTAATGTTCTTTCATCAACAGTAACTAATATACCACACCAATTCAAGGGGTCAATAATACGGGGGATAGAGGTATGGGATGTATTGGGTTTCCTTTATATTTTTACGTCTTGTTCTGGAATAAGGAACATGTTCTAAAATCGATCATGGGGATGTATACACAACTATGTGACGATACTATAAGCCTCTGTATACTTTGGATGGATTGTATGTTGTGTGAATACAGCACAATAAAATTGTATTTTAAAAATTTTCAGAAAAAACTACTGGGCACATAGAACCTCAATAAATAATTCTTCATAGATTAATATAAAAATGGGCCAGTTTCTATGGTAACAGTAATACATTTATGGAGCAAAATAGCTGCTGGTCATCATGAAAGAATTTTTACCCATCAACCCAAGACCTTCCTTCCAGCTCAGAGAACTCGTTGGAACATTGGCAAATTTTTAAATACTAATAAACAAAAGAATCCAGTGACCACAATAGAAACTCTGTCAAGACTCAGGATAAATTGTCTCAAAGCCCTGGGAACTTCTGAACATCTGAATTATGAGAAAGAACATCTTCATGAGTGAACAAGAGGGTCCTGGAGGGCCATCTATGGAAAAACCACAGGGGGCTTTACACCCAGTCAGGTCTCGTCCCCTCTGTCTCGAGCACAGATATGCGTGATATTCAGAACACCTGCGAGATCCACAAAGCTCAGGCAATAACCACTGAGAATGACCGTGCAGCTTCTCGATGATCAGCCCTGGAAAGTGGAGGGATGACAGGCTTCTCAGAATGGCTTTCATACAACGGTGTCTGTAACACTGATCTTCAAAATTTCTTGCTCACATACCACCTCTTAAAAGAGTTTTAAAAAACGAATGTTCCCCCCTCACATACTTCCAATTTGGCATTCTAAAATGTTTCAATCACTTTGAATAGCCACAATGGATGTAATTTCCTGTGGATGGTCAATCTACATTTTATTAACTACTATATCATTCCCATAAATACATTCAATAGAATGATCTCATATCCTTTGTCATGCATTTTTAAAAATACACGAATAAGTGCTACTTTACCAGTCACCTTGGATAACATTACTTTTTCTTCTCGAAACCTTACATTCATTTCACATTCCCCAGACACTTATCTTTTTATTCCCAAAACCTCTTGTTGCTCATCCTATCCTACTTCTCTGCAACAACAACAAAAATACATGTAGTATAAAATTTAAAACTTTTTAAATTTCTCTGACAATAAAGTTCTAAGGGTTCTAAAAATTTTCTTTTGGCTTGAACTACTGAAATTTTTTTTAGAACTGTTAAAACAACATAAATACATTATAAACTCTGAGGACGAAACATAACAAGTAAACTTCTATATGTTAATGTTATGGTTTGGGGTGGTAGGGAATACACCTGGAGTAAAAAAGGCTTCACTTACAACACCAGTATTTTGAGTTCAGGGCCTTAAACATTTGTTTATATCTCAGGACAATGCATCATGGTAAGATTCTCCTCTAAAGTCATCTACATATTTGAATGTGGTTAAAAGGGGAAATAAAAAAGAATGATTGGGCCTGGGAAGGGAGGAAAGGACATCAACAGAATATGCTCAAATTAATTCTAGGAAAGACACAGAATTTGAGGATCTGAAAACTGACTCTCTATGTCTACCCATGCCCAAGTAGCCCTTGGAAAGAATCCATATATCCATAAACCAGGAGAAGCCCCATTTGGAAACGATGAACAGAACCACGTGTCACATTTATAGGGAACAGGCAAAAGCTGCTGTAGGCCTACACACTATGTGTTTAAATCAGTTATTAGTCAAGCGAGCAGACTGTTAAATAAAGTACATTCCATCCTCCTACACTGACAAACATATCTTCAGAATGACAAAATCAAAAAATATATAAAAAGCTATGGTTTAGAAATTACTGAAAGTTGGCAAAATTCCGAAGACAACTAAATTTTATTATTATGGCATGCATCTGAGTGTTCTGTTAATGAACCAGCAATGTTGGAATGAGTGAGAAAATAAAGACGTGCATCATTCATTAAATTACTGTATATTTATTCCATAAAATTGATTGCCCTTGCCTTCATTTCAGCCAAATCATTAACTTGTCAGAAATCAAGATTTTCACATAATTTGTGTTAAATTGACAGAAATCATCTCAAGGATTAGAAAAACGTATACATGTAATTATATAGGCCTACACAATTTGAATTTTTTTCATCAAAAAATATAAATTAAAGAAAATGCAAAACTCAAAAATTCTAAATCTCTTGTTCTCAAAAAAGCTATTTCATTCTAAATATTCCAAATTATCTACTGCAATTTTAAAATAAAACACAAATTATAATTAATGAATATCAAAAATGTTAATCAAAAATATTTAAACAGAATTAAATATTTTATTTCATTTTTGAGACTTCAGTCTCACTCAGTGTGTTTCCTAAAAATAAAACTACTCTCAATTCTGGCATTCAACATCTATCTGGTTGCCAATGTTAAAAAAAAAAAAGTCAATGTCACACTTCAGGCATGTCATGTCTAGACCTATACATAAACACACACACACATACACACACACACGTTAGAGTAGTACGAATTGTTTAACATCATAAAATGTTCCTCAGTCAATATATATAACTGCTGCAAATTCTGCACTAATTCCTAAGTACCTTTAGAACCACAAGCTGGAACACAAAAACAAGCAAAAACAAAATAAAACAAAAAACAAAACAACAACAACAAAGATGCAGGATGCTCAGTACTAATGAAAAGTGAAACTTCATTATGCAAGAACTCTACCACATTCACGTTTTCAGAGAGGAAGGATTTGACCATCAATTTGTCTTCTTCTCGGGTACTGGTACTGCCACAACCTGCAAACATTCACAGCAGACGCAGCTGCCTCTGTTCTGAGGCCACAAGAGCCCTAGAGAATCCCTTCCCTGATGCCCAAACAGCAATAGTCCCAAGAGGGAACATTTAGGACTACAAGTTGCTCTGTAACTGAGCGTGAGAGCCCGAGAGAAAAAAAGGCAGTCATGATAACAACCACCCTGAATAAATGCACTGTTTGTGCTTGTGATTCACGGGGTTCTCCAAAATGCAGCTCTTAGACCAGAGGCCCCTCCTGCCAATACAGTGCTAACATCAAAGTCCAGCCGTCTACGATGTACTCACTTACGGATGTGTTATTTCTCAGAGTTGGAGACAGGCTGCATAACTGTCAAGAGACATGCCCTCAAAGAAGCTAGAGACGCTTCATAGTGAAGGCACACTGCTACCATCCTTTCAACACATGTCACAGAACCCTGGATCCAGAGGCACATTCACATTAGCAGAATCACTTGCAAGGAATCCCAGTGGGCAGGGACTCTCAGCTACAAAGAAGCTATGGGAAAAACCACTGTGTGCGGGTATGTTCTGTCAAGCCTCAAATAAATCCCAACAGTCCTACTGGTAGTTAGGTAGTGAACCTATCAAGAAAGCTAAATTTTTCTGCCTCTTCTTCCTCTCCATTCCATGCGTTCACACTGGCATTTAAACTTTCACAGAATTCAAAGGTAACCCAGGCATTCATTACATTTACTACACAATCTCTCAGTTTTCTATCAGAGTTTTCTGCTCAGAGGTTCATATTCTGAGATACCAACTGAATGTTGTCTGTTAAGGCAAAATCTACTATAGCAATTACAAGGGTACACAAAACAAAACTTTCCTTCTTGCAAGAAATTCTAAAGATGGCAGTACAGGAGGGTAGCCCTGTGGACGCAACCGTGACTCTGAATCCATACCAAACTCTCCTCTGAATCACAACACCTAAGCCCTCGGGACTTGGAGCTGAAAAGTTATATTTGCCAAATTTCAACACGGCAACCTGTTCACAAACCGACTGTTTGCTTAGAGCTGGGACCAAATGAGGCAAACCATGCTGTTCTGGTTTGTTTATGCTGCCATTATGCAAAATACCAGAAATGGATTGGCTTTATAAAGGGGGTTTATTTTGTCACAAATTTATAGTTCTATAGCCATAAGCATGTCCAAGCTAAGGTGTCAACAAATGGGTACCTTTGCAGAAGAATGGCCAATGGTGTCTGGAACACCTCTGTTGTCTGGGAAGGCACGTGGCTGGCATCTTCTTCCTTTGTTCCCAGGTTGTTTCAAAATGGCTTTCTCCCAGGAAGTTTCTCTCTAGGCGTCTGGGATTATTCTCTTAGTTTTACCCAGGCAAACTCAGGGCTAGCCAAAGTCTACTTTCAATGGCTGTCTTCAAAATGTCTTCTCTTGGCTACAGCAGCTCTGAGTTCCTTCTGTCTGAGCTCTTATAGGGCTCAGGTAAACTAATCGAGACCGAGGCTGAATGGGTGGAGCCACACCTCCATGGAAATAATCTAATCGGAGTTATCACCCACAGTTGGGTGGGTCACATCTCCTTGGAAACAATCCAATCCAAAGATTCCAACCCAGTCAACACTAATACATCTGCCCCCACAAGACTGCACCAAAGAACATGGCATTTGGGGAGACATAATACATCCAAACCAGCACACCTGCCCAGAACCTGCAAAACCTGAGGACTCAAGCCGGAGATGTGGTCCCAGTGATAAGCCATGATGGAACTTGACAATGACAAGTGGGCGAGTCAGGGGCTTGTTCATGAGGCCTGAGTGGGAACAGAAGTGGGAGAGGAGATGGAGGGAGTCAGACACACCATGGGGACAGATGGAGCTGAGGGTTCCTGGCTCAGATGGAGAAAACCAAGGCAGCCACTGGGCAGAGTCAGGGCCAGGAAAGGCCAAGGTGTGTCTGTTCAAAAGGGACCAGGCACTTCCCTGGAGGCTCTGCACTAGAATCACCTGCGGCATTAAAGGGGTTGGTCCACCAAGAGCATGCATGAGCCATGTGGAGAAGACCAGGGCCAGAACCTGGGGGTGGGAAAGAAGGGCATTATGCACTGGATCACGTCCCCCACGAAGACATGTGCAAGTCCTAACCACATGCATGTGAGCCCCTCTGTAGAGAGGACCTCT
Organism: Choloepus didactylus; assembly: GCF_015220235.1. Lineage (NCBI taxonomy): Eukaryota > Metazoa > Chordata > Mammalia > Pilosa > Megalonychidae > Choloepus > Choloepus didactylus. The sequence goes on from NC_051314.1 coordinate 136,825,459, forward strand.
GAAGATGTCATCAGTTAAGGTGAAGCCAAACTCAATCATGGTGGGCCTTCATCCGTTAAGACTGAAGTCCTCATCAGCAGAGGAAGTTTGGATGTGGAAGGGGGAGCAGACAGGGAGAAACACAGCCATGTGGCAGGGGAGGAGATGGAGATACGGCCTTCCAAGAGGCCACCACCGCAACATCTCAGACCTCAGAGAAGGGACCGTCCTGCAACACCTTGATGTCCAACTCCCAGCCCCCAAACTGTGAGTCAATAAATGCCTGTTGTTACAGCGGCCCTGGCAAATGAAGACGAGGTAGGGGAACAGATCAGAAAGCACCTCTGCTAGTAAAGGCAATGGAAGATTTAACAGTAAAGAAAAGATTTACACAAAATGCCAAAGAAACACAACTCACTCACTCTCAAATTCTACAAAGAATTAAACACTGCTTGATTTATATTACATATGTTGCTGGATTAAGAAGCAGGAGAAAATAGGTTCATTTATGACTTACACTAAAAAGGAAATGCTCACAGTCAGTGTTGTGCTTACAGTTTTCACGTAGTGCAGAAAATCCCAAATAGCATCTGATACAATTTACATAACTTTACATAATCTCATGATTAACATTCGGCAAGGAAGTTCTCTCCCATTTATCTGCCTCCACAAATGACAAAATGGAAAACATTCTGGGCAACTAACTTTCTACTTATTCTTAAAAATCACAAGAAGGCAATTCTACGACTTTTCTTGATAACGTTTCTACTATTTCAAATCTGAACCTTCTAATCCAAGGCCTTATTGATTCAATTTAATAAATGAGCAGATATCTACTGATCTCCATTATTTTTCAAAGCATTGATTTCAGAAGTGGGGAGAATCCCTCTTTACATAAAATCTTCTTCAAGTTGTATAATATACAACCTGGGGGCTAGCTATTTACTCTTCTGAGCCACATTTTCTTCACAAGTTTGTTCTGAGGATAGGATTAAATTTAATTATTTGGACACCATAGGCACACAATAAAAATATGTTGTGTGAGAGAAACTGTTTTTAATTGGAGAGCTTTGGCACAGACATGATGAAATTCATGGTTCATTTAAGCAAAAACATAAAGGGAGTATATGGTAAATGTAGAAAGACTAACAAATGGACAAACGGACAGACAGAAGGACAGATGGATGGATAGGAGGGAGGGAAGGTGGGTTGATAGATGTAAAGATAGTTACAGAAAATGGTATGGTAAATGTAAAATGTTGAAAGGTGGTGGATCTGGGTATCTGGGTTGGGGGTAGGCTGAAATTCTCCATATGGGTTTTATGTTATTTTTGCAACTGTGCTGTAAGTTTGAAATTATTTCAAACTAAAAAGTTAAAAAATAAAAACACAAATACCGAACAGGGACGTATAGGAAACAAGACTGTTCACTGTTTACTCATAAACAAATAGTTATTTACCATTACATTAACAAAGGTATGAATGTATACAGATAAGTATTTTATTTATTTGTTTTATTTTTCATTCCACAGGCTAAAAACCCAGTTTTGCAAGCTCTTGTTCATAGAGTGTATTTATTTCAGAGCCCTTTCATAAGACATCTTTCATTGCTCCTTTTTGAATTCTTACAATCAGAGCATTTTGAGATGAAGCCTTAGCGATCCTCTGGTCCAACTTTGGTGCGTTACAAGAGATCTCTAGAAGCTCAGGGCAGTTAAATGAAACTCCATGAGTTTCCCACACTAGGGGACTGCACAGGACATCTGCAACTGTCATCTCCAATTCCTGGTTCCATGCCTGACATTCAGGATTCAGGCCCCAAGCAGATAAGAAAAGTGAGCAGGGAAGACTTAGAGAGCAAATCAATGATCATCTTTTGTTCTGGTCAGCGGCTGCCATGTGGAATGCAGATCCAACGTGTCTGCATCTTTCAGTTTTTCAAGAGATGCCAATAATCCTTCAAATGATGTGATTTGTAAATAGTAGATAAAACTGTTTCAAAATGCACTTTAGATCAAAACACACAAACACACACACACACACACACACACACAAACACACACACACAAGCCATGTCTACTCTGATCTATACCAGGGTAGATCTCTACAAAGGCTTTCTACCTGATCAGATACGATTCAAAAACAGATGCACTGTTTTTAAAAATCCATCAAGTCCCTATAGAGAAAGGATTAAAGTTTCCTACATTAGTATTCCTTCTTTCACATCTGCTATAGAGAATGGCCTTTTGAGTCTAGGATACTATATTAGTCAGGGTTCTCTAGGGAAACAGAACCAACAGGAGATATCTGCAAATATGCAATTTTTTATAAAAATTGTCTCATACGATTGTGGGGATGCACAAGTACAAGTTCCACAGGGCAGGCTGCAAGCTGGGAACACTGATGAAGGTTTTAGATGAACTCCTCAGGAGAAGCTGGCTGGCTGAAGTAGAGACGGAAATTCTTCCTTCTGACTGCTGAAATCATCACTTCTTCTAAAGCTTTCAATCACGATTGGACATGACTTCTCTCATTGTTGAAGGTAATCTCCTCAGTTAATTGTAGATGCAATCAGCTATAGATGTAATCAACTTGCTGATGATTTAAGTCCACAAAATACCCTCCCAGGTTTGCTCGACCAAACAACTGGGCACCACAGACTGGCCAAGTTGATCCCTGAACTTAACCATCACAGATACTAACTCACTTTTAAAATACAGCAATATTACTTTGAGTTCGTTTAAGACCATATTTGTAAAACACAGTCCTACCCTTTCTCATAACAATGTGGCTTTTTCTCTTTACATCAAACTTTCTTATATTATAGTGTGTCTTGTTTGCTTCCCTTTACCCTAAGTGGCCAATTAGCATTTTAATTTTGCCCTTCAAGTGTTTAGCATATATACTTAATAGTCTTATTAATAAAGAAATGGAACTCCAATTACAGTTTAGGTCCACCAACAAAAACAATCTGATTAAGTTTTATTAATATTACTAAAATGTTATTTAAGTAACAAAGTATACATTTAAAAAACTGACAGTCTCAGAAAACACAAACGAAATTCTACTTCTCCAGGTCTACAGTTACACAATGGTTGTTTGACCACTCTGAAGTCACATGCACCACCTGCCAATATCTCTTACTGTATAATCGACAACATAAAAACAGCAATTCCCAAAAACGGTCCGAGGACCAGGCTTCAGAACTTGGCAGGATCTTCTCACATAGCATAAGGCCATCTTCACACCTTCTCTGGATATTTCATGAATAAACATTCCTTTATTCAAATAAGTTATTTATTAACTAACTCCAGCAGTTTTGATTCAACTCTGAATGGTAAATAGAGTCATTCTAGCAAGACTGCAGAGTTTGCAATTCAAATTGCAGAAATTTTAATAATGGGGAAAATAAAAATAAGTGGCTTGATTCCTAAGGCACTGTAATTCCAACACTTTTATTGCAACACTAGAAAGCGTGCATAAATACTTCTCCATTTATAAACCAAGGGATGTCATTTGGGTATGCATCATCACCCACATTTACCTGCAATCTGTAAGGAACATCCGTTGGTCCCGGGAGGCACCTGCTAGAATCCAAAGCTCACCAGCCTCCAACATTAAGAAGTAATGTTACTACTTCTCAATAAATAACAATGAAACAGTCACTGGATTAAATGATTTCTGTACATTATCACCATAAACAATAATTATTTGGCAGTTGCCCTTTGCAAGCATTGCATGTGCTTATGAATAAATCAAGCTTTATTGATTTACTAAGCCAAAACGTTTTCAATTTTGCTCCTCTAATAAGAGCCATAATCCTCTACTCCACTTAGTGATGCTTTAATGCAGTATGTTTCTTAATACTTTTAACATGAAAGATTAGTACCGATTAGCTCATAAACAGGAACACTGCTTTTTGAACAGGCACTGGCTGCTAACACCAGGTCTCTCCAAACAAACCCAGATTAACAGAGATCTTTGACTGCTGAATGGAATATCATCTTAATGACTGTGCTGGTTTGTATAGTTATGTCCCCTAGAAAAAGCCATATTCTTTAATGCATTCCTTGTGGGGGCAGATGTATCAGTGCTGATTAGATTGTAATTCTTTGAGTGTTTCCATGGAGATGTGACCCACCCAAATGTAGGTGATAACTCTGACTGGATAATTTCCATGGAGGTATCGCCCTGCTCATTCAGCGTGGGCCTTGATTAGTTTACTGGAGCACTATATAAGCTCAGACAGAAGGAGCTCATAGCAAGCTGGAGCTGAGACAGACATTTTGAAGATGGCTGTTGGAAGCTGATGCAGACATTTTGGAGAGCGCCATTTTGAAACGCAACCTGGGAGCAAGCAGACACCAGCCATGTGCCTTCCCAGCTAACAGAGGTTTTCCGGATGCCAATGGCCTTTCTCCAGTGAAGGTACCCTTTGCTGATGGACACTTTATGGCCTTAAGATTGTAACTTTGTAACCAAATAAACCCCCTTTATAAAAGTTGATCCATTTCTGGTGTTTTGCATTCTGGCAACATTAGCGAACTAGAACAATGACACAGAGTTGCAATAGGGTCGTGCCCTTTCCTTCCCCCAACATGTAACGTAAGAGTGACAGCTCACAGCAAAAATTAAATTAATTTACAATAGCAAGTCAGGAAAAGAGGGGACTGGAAGGAACTCCACCTGCTTTGTAAAACTAGAGTCTAAAATAACAAAATGTATCCTTCAGTGACTTCAGGAAATATAAGACTATTCAGATAATCCTAAAGTGTCCTTAAAGATATCTGTCCTGCAGCCTTAGTCCAAAAAGGAGAGCTAGGCTTCTCCCTTTTCCCACTAAATATAATGGGCAAAATCACCACACACCCCCATCCCCTTGCTCAGTCCAACCACATTTGGGGGCTGGCATCCACATACAGACTGACTCAACTTGGCTTCCACCCATCACTCCATCTACGACTGAGAATTCCTAGTTCTCTGGGATTCAATGGGAAGCAAGAATCTACAATTCTTTATTAAGAAGAATTCTATCCACTGCAGGTGGAGATGGACCCAGACTCTCGGGATGATTTGCTAATGGAGCTTATCTCCCTAATCTATTAAAACACTGTCATCCCCACTAATGACTCAGAAACTAAGGCTTCTTTGCCCCATACAGATTCCTGGGTTAGACTTCCATGCATCTGAATTCCAAAACCAATCCCATTCTGCATCTCTCCTTGCCTTTGAGGACACATGTATAAAACAGGAAAAAGAGCACCCCTCCCTTTCTCTCTTGCTTCCCAAGGATCACCAAAGAATTTCAGAACTGGAAAGCTCTTTATAGACTGCATACTATAATCCTCTTGTTTCAAAGATGAGGAAACTGGGCACTAACTCACCCACGCAAGGGTTAATGGCAGAAGCAAGGTAAGAACTCAGCTTTCCTGTCTCCAAACACATTGCTCCTGCCCCTTTATACCTCCCTGATTCCTAGAATCAGTAAGAAAATCCCTCTACTGCCATGGGGCATTCCAAACAAAAGCATTATGTGTCGTGGATTACGATAACTTGTGTTAATATTCTGTGATGCCTTTCAAGTCTAACCACAACAAAGATCGACCACACAATAGCAGAATTTACAATGACATTAGCTCTCAAAGACAGAAAACCACACAAACAGGAATCCTTGTTCAAAAAATAGATTCTACTATTCCCTCTGGAACAACTGCCACTGCTGGCTACAAAGCAATAATTATCCTGTACTACAGCAATCAATAAAACCTCTTGCCCCATGAACCTGCTATTTCCTGACTTTGTTCTCTGTACTAAAGATTTCCAAGTCATATTGATTTCCCACTAAATTTTTTTAAGTTCTTTAAAAAGAGCAGTAAAGAAATCCTCAAATTAGCATAACTTGTTATTGTTTGAACAGACTTCAAATCTTTCAGTTGCATTAATGGTGAATGACTAGTTTCCCTCTTTACGGGGTTTTCCCATTTTTTTTCACTTTGAATTTGACACATTAAGTGCAACTTAACGTCTTGCCTAATAGCACAAGTCAATAGGGCACAAATTTGGTGGCGTTTCTGAAACCGACTGCTGCCACATTTTTTCATCCCAGTGAGAAAGAAGAGTTGATTCATAGACTATGTCCTATTCTTAAGTGATAGCATGGATTTTTACTGAACGAACCCAATAGCTCAAAGAGGGTTAAAATCCAGTACCTTGGAACTTCTCTCTAAAACTATCCACTAGAGAATTTGATACAGAGTGAAGCCATCTTACATCCGCTTTCCAAGGGCATTTAGCTACGAAAATGTCAAACTTTAAGAGTGAGTCATGAGCGAGATACAGGAAGCTTTAGCAGCAAGGACAGTGGTAACGCAGGACAGCAGTGGGGGCTGGGGCACACTCTCTGTCCCCTCCCTGCTCCCCACTCCACCTGCTGCCGGCACTCCAAGTGAGTACATGTCCCTTGGGAGGAACACACATCTGTCTGTGTCCTGAGTGTGCATGTATGTGTGCATCTGTCTGCTGCCTTTTCAGAGCAACCCATGCCCCCGTGTGTTAATCTCTGCTTGGGGCTCCATCTATGGCATATTTGAGAGGCGTGCCAGGGATATCTCTAATTCTCTAACTTGAAATGATACTTTTTCAATATTCCATCAGTACACATTATCCATCAAGACTGGTTTATTTTATGGTAGATCAGAACTAACAGGAAAATTAAATAATCAAATGTTACACCCTACTGTCTTACCTTGGTGGCTGTTTTCATTCAAAGTTAAATATACAAATGTCATTTGTGATCAATTTCAGCTGGGCCTGGGACTAAGTGAAACAGCCATTACCAAAAGCATTACTGTACATTGGTTAGCCCAAAACTTACTTCCTTACCTTATTATTTGTTTATACAGAACTGGGATGGAATTTAAATGGAATTTAAAAATAAAGTCCGATCCACTGACAACCATCCCACGGCACTCACCTGAAAAAGTACCCCTCGGTGCAGATGCTAGAAATAAAGGCTCACACATCTTCATAAAAAGGCACAAAAAATACTGACTTAAAATGTAAGGAAGAAAGGAGAAGGTGAGTTAGCACACAGATTGCTATGATAACAGCAGGGATTATTTTCCTTAAGGGGACCCACTGGCTGCTGAATAAGCAACATTTGGACCTTCATTGCTAGATCATTCAATTACTCAATGTATATTTATTAAGCACTCCTCACACACAGGCAGTCAATATCTGCTAGGGCTAGGGCACTATCTAGGGGAGCTAAGACCAGTTTTAACCTAAGAACCACACAATGGAAAGTTTGGTTGCACTCAAATGTCATGAATCGATGAACAGATAAACAAAATGTGGTTATATGTCCATGCAATGGAATATTATTCAGCCATTAAAAAGGAATGAAGTCCTGAAACATGCTACAACATGACTCTCAAATACATCACGTGGCATGAAAGAAGCCAGATACAAAAGGACAAATATTGAAAGAGTCCACTTATATGAAATACCTAGAATAAGCAAACACATAGAAGCAGAAAATAGATTAGTGGTTGCGAGGGGCTGGGGGGAAGAGGGTTGGGAGTGACTGATAATAGATACAGGGATTTCTCTTTAAGGTAATGAAAATGTTCCAGAATTAGAGAATGATGACGGTTGTGTAACTTCACAAACACACTAAAAACCAAAAACGTATACACTTTAAAAGGATGGATTTTAAAGGACAGTATGTGAATTATATCTCAATAATACTGAAAAAGATCAATAAGGCACATGAGGCTGGGGTTTGACCTCATTTTCCAGAGGAAGCTATAGATAAGCTGACAGCTAGAGGAAGAGGAGGGTAACTAGAAGAAGAGGGAGGAAAGAGCAGGTGCAAAGACTCAAGGCAAGAAGGAAAGAAAAAAGGCTATTTTACTTGCTCGAGACAAAAAAGGGTCAAGAGGTTCACTAAGGCCAAGGCAATGGGATTCATTCCTTACAAATGTCACATAAATGCAACTCTAAAACTCCTTGCCATTTCCTCTTACCCTTCCTTTGCAGTCTCTCAAGTATGTACAACAAAGGGTAGTAAAACCCATAGACCATTCCCACCAAGCAGAAAAACATCAATACGTCCAAATGTTAAAGCAGAAGGAGGAAGAATTCAAGCGCTCTCTAAGACAAAGGCAACTGCTAACACGGGGGACAAAATTAACCTCAGGATTTAATTTTAAAACTTTCACGTGTCATTTCAAAATAAAAATACCAATTCAAAATAAAAGTATACAGCCACATATTAAGAAGACATTAAAAGAGAAATACCTGAAGTGGTCAAACTGCATGCAACCCAGTGACCTTTTTCTTGAAGATGATTATATAACTCTGTAGCTTGCACACTGTGACTGTGTGATTGTGAAAAGTCTGTAGCTCGCCCTCCCTTTATCCACTGTATGGACAGATGAGTGGGAAAATGAGGACAAAAATTAGATGATGAATAGGGTGGTATGGAGGGGACAGAAAGGTTTAGGTGTTCTTTTTTGCTTTTATTTTTAATTTGGAGTCAAGGAAAAGATTCAGAAATTGATTCTGGTGATGAACACACAAATGTATGATGGTGCTGTGAATAACTGATTGTACACTATGGTTGACTGTAGGGTGTGTGAATATATCTCAAACTGCATTAAAAAAAGTAAATGAACAACAGAGGGAGGAGGGAAATGGAATGTTTGGGGTATTCTTTTATTTTAATTTTCATTTTATTTTTTGGAGTAACGAAAATGTTCAAAGTTTGTGGTGATGAAAGCACAACTATACGATGATACTGTGGACAACTGACTGTACACTTTGAATGATTGTATGTTATGTGATTGTATCTCAATAAAATTACTTTTAAAAAAAGACATTACACAGCTTCAGGGTTAGCATCAAAAGTTTTCAAGTATAACTTTTGGTATTGACAAGTAATGAAACAGAGAACAGGGCGAGATTCAAGTATTGGTAACTCAACTTTTCTCACGTACAGGATCGGACGAGTTTCTTCAATGCATTTATGATACTGTAATATGCAGCCCATTCTTTCAAAGGAGGGTTTCTCAACCTCAGCACTGTTGACAATTTGGGCCTGATAATTCTTTGTTGGGTCCAGAGGGAGGGGGCAGGGACTGCCTGTGCATTACAGGATGCTCGGCAGCAGCCCTGGCCTCTTCCCTCTAGATGCTTAAAGCACCCAACCTTCCCCTTCCCTAGCTGTGAAAACCAAAACAGCTTCCAAACATTGCCCAACGTCCCCTGTGAGGTAAAACTGCCCTACTGGAGAATGCACCAATTGATAGCAAATCAACCAATCTTATCTATAAAAGTTTAACAACTCCCAAGAAAGCGCTGTCATTTCTCTGCATCTGTTTGGTTTTCTCCTTGCTTCACTCTCTGACCGTCTGTCCAAGACAAGACAGATTAAAAGTTATTAAAGAAGCCCGTTTAAGATGCTCTCTGAGACTGTTCAAAATGTCCAATCTCTAATTCACCCGAAAAGCCAACATGATCCATTACCAAAGAGGAAACAAGAGCTCAATCCCCAGGCGCCCTTCAACCTTCCTTTCCTGCCCTCCAAAAGCCAGCTGAAGATGGTGCTCCAAAGCTTTCGTCTCCTAAGGGCCATGGTTGACGAAACCGCCAGATCCAGCTGGGACAGCTGGAACACACACCCACTCCCCACCGCCCCAGCTAAGGAACCTCAAGAATCAAGACCATGAACGGTGAGGGCTGCTCGTGCCTCGGAGGCCTTCCTCATGCAGGCGCGGTGGGCCTGGACACCAGGGGTGGGGCTTACCGTCCGGGGGCATCAGGACCTTGTTGTTCTGCGTGCACCACCCCACGGGGTGCAGGTCGGCGATCACCACGTCGCACCAGAAGTCGGCCCTGCGGTCCTCCCCGTAGCCGCAGTAGCGCAGCAGCAGCAGCTGCCCGCAGGTGGTGATGACGCTGGCCACCCAGTACGTGTCGGGGTTGTTTTTGTTGGCCACTTCCAACTTCATGCCTGGCTGGAAGTTGCTCTGAATGCTGATTTCGACCTTCCGGAATCAAGACACACAGGAAAACCCATAATTAGCCAGAGGCGCATACATCCGGAAGACTGCAACTACAGATGTACAGCAAGTAATATAAAATTGAGTAACTACTAAAGGTAAAAAGCTCAAAAACAGTATTTCGGTTGCCCTGAAACAGCACTGTCTAATAGATGGATCATGCAAGCTGTGAACGTAATTTTAAATTTCCCAGTAGCCACATTAAAACATAAAACCGAACTAGATGAAATTAATTTTAATCATATGCTTTGACTTAACCCAGTATGTTAGAAGTAAAGGAGTTATTTTAAGTTAGTTGTTTTTTTCTTACTCCCGTGTTATGGTTTGTTTGAAATGTTTTTTCACTGCATGTTTTTTTAATATATATAGTTAACAGTTAATTTTTTTTAAAAAAAGGTAATTAAAAAAAATGAAAAAAATATGCAAAGCCTTCTTGAGGAGCTGGTAGAGAATGCAGAGGTGTTGGGCTTCCCCACCTTCATGGTTGCTGATGTGCTCACAGACACAGGGGACTGGGGGTTTGATGGGCTGAACCTTCTACCACAGGAATTGCCCTTGGCAAGACTGTTGCTGCAAAGGAGAAGCTAGGCCTGCCTATAGTTGTGCGTAAGAGTCTCCTCCCGAATGCCTCTTTGTTGCTCAGATGTGGCCCTCTCTCTCTAGCTAAGCCAACTGGGCAGGTGAAATCACTGCCCTCCCCCCTACATGGGATCTGACACACAGGGGAGTAAATCTCTCTGGCAATGTGGAATATGACTACCGGGGAGGAATGTAGACCCGGCATCATGGGATGGAGAACATCCTCTTGACCAAAAGGGGGATGTGAAAGGAAATGAAATAAGTTCAGTGGCAGAGAGATTCCAAAAGGAGCCGAGAGGTCACTCTGGTGGGCACTCTTACGCACAATATAGGCAACCCTTTTTAGGTTCTAATGAATTGGAATAGCTAGCAGTAAATACCTGAAACTTTCAAACTACAATCCAGAACCCTTGAATCTTGAAGATTGTTGTATAAAAATGTAGCTTCAGAGGGGTGACAATGTGATTGGGAAAGTCATATGGACCATACTCTCCTTTGTCCAGGGTATGGATGGATGAGTAGAAAAATGCAGGCAAAAAAAAAAAGGCACCCAGTGTTCTTTTCTACTTTAATTGTTCTTTTTCACTTTAATTTTTATGCTTATTATTTTTGTGTGTGTGGTAATGAAAATGTTCAGAGATTAATTTTGGTGGTGAACCCACAACTATATAATGGTACTCTGAACAACTGATTGTACACTTTATATGATTGCATGGTATGTGAATATATCTCAATAAAAATGAATGAATAAAAAAAACTAGATGAAATTAATTTTAATTATATGCTTTGACTTAACCCAGTATATACAAAACATTATCATTTCAATGTGGAATCACTATAGAAAAACATTAATGCGGTATTTTACATTCTTCTTTTCGAAGGAAGTCTTCGAAAATCCAGTGTGTATTCTATACTTGAAGCACATCACCATTCAGACAACATACTTTCCAATAGCTTTCCAATAGCTTCATGTGTTGAACAGCAATTAATCCGTTAATTAAGGATTGCAACCAATTAATGATTCACCAAACCTCCTCCAAAAAAGAAAAAATAAATAAATAACTTCCAGGCTGGTGAATCATAACCTTCCAAAACTCATCTATCGGATCTCCATCAGCAACAGTTGCTTAAAGGAGTTGATGGAAATATAAATTACGTGTGCTACCTCACACTTAAACTTTGGTGTACAAGCTGGGAAGATTCTGTATCATGAAGGACAGAGGCCAGCCCGTTCCCATGGGAAACTATATCGTGACCGAAAGGGAGGTTGGGAGAACTGATTGGATGAAAGAGAACAGCAGTGACTCCATACAAAAAGAATATTGATAACTTCTTGGTACAGAAAGGAAGGAAAAAAGTTGGCAGTCAGTATCTCTTTCTTAAACTGTCATAAACAAACAACCACATTATCCCAGCATCTTAAGAAGTAAATGTTAAAAAGGTTTTTGCAGGATCATATCCACATTGTATGCCAGGAGAGTTTTTATTACTTTTAAATATTTAGCTCTTGGTTTTCCCAAATGGCCATAATCATATTCATAATTAACTAGGAATTCTAACACTGTAGATGTCAATACGAAAAGAGAAATCTACATTTACAAGGTCACGAATTTTTTTAAATGGTCTTAACTCCCTTTTCAAAAGAACACCTCACCTCCAGAAAGGATGAAGTGTTTTATTACAATAAAGACTCAAAGTTCTGGCTTCCTAATTCAACAAAGAAGCCAACAGGAAGAGGAGGCTAAGAAAGTGCCCCAATTTGCTTGCGTTACTCAGGCTAAATCTAAAACTGGGTTGCCTTAGGTAACCCAGTGAAAAAGCATTCCTCAGAATTAAATTTTTTTTTCCATTAAAGCAGTAGTAATGCCAAAGAACTTGAGTCCTGGAAATTTAGTCTTTTCCCAGCTAATGATACATTATCAAAATCTCATACCAAAAGCAAAAATCAGATAAACACTCATTTTTCCTTTTCTAGGACTTGTCCTCTTTGGGGCACACTACTTCCGTTGATCAAAGAATTTCTGTTGATGAGGATTTTTTTTGGTTTGATTCAAATGTTGTCTGAATGTTTGGCATGACTTCCTCTAATCTGATTCACCTGCCCATAAATGGCTCTAAAACTTTGGGGTGTCATTTTAAAAAGATATATCCAGCCAGGTTCCAAGAAGACATTACACATGATACCAACTTGCCTAATCTGCTGTGTTTTTTTATTTATTCAAATCATCCTTACCTATCTCAGGCTGTATGCCTCTCAAGGACAAAGGCTAAGATCTGTCTAATTCGGCGTTTTTAGGGATATGACAAGTGATCCGTTCCACACACACTGAGCTCCCACCCTGAGCCCACCCCTGTCACAGATGCAACGTCTTCTGGGAAGGTTCAGGGACGCTCTGGCTGGTGGATCTCAGCATCCTGCCCTGCGGTGGACAAGCCACAAGAGCCAAGACCAGCTGAATTCCCCTCTTTCCATTTCAGTCCCCTTCTTCCCATCAGTTATATGGTATCTTCCTGTAAATTCACCTCCAACCCTCCAAATGCAAAGTAGAAGAGGAGACGCTTGACGTACATGTTTGAATGATGCGTGAGGGGCCGCACTGGTACCTGTTTCTTCCAAATAATCTCCCCAATTAAAGCCGATTTCCTCCAAGCTGGAGCCTTCCTCTGTCCAAAAACAAAAAGCAGAAGAATATCAGTACAACAGAGAAGAATGAAAAGGTGTCGGCCTTCAATTAAGAACAAAAAAATCCTTGATGCAAGAGACAAACGAATTCAGGGGTTTAATGGGATTTGGTGGGATTTTTGCCATCATTTTGGTTTGTTGATTTCAAGGACACAGACCCAACAAAGGAAACACTGAAGAAATTCTGGTCTGACTATAAAATGAGGTGTTCTTGGGTGAATGAAATGAGACTTGTTCCAAAGCATATTTGCTGCATTTTAGTGGATTAGTTTGAAAGAGCCACTGTACATACCTCAGCTTTTGGGGTGGCTGCAGAACAAGGTGAAGGAAACCATTGAGAAGCAAGCAAGCACCGCAATGTAATTACAGAACAAGCACTATTTGTCCACTGGCTATTTACTGTGCTATTGAATGGAAGCTGGAGATCATCAAGCAATACTACAGACAGTTGGCACCACAGAGGATTCTGAAAGCATCGAATCCAAGGTCATTTTAAGGAAAAGATCCTCAAGGCCCAAAGGGACTGTTGGGGTGTAATGTCACACGGCAAGTTAGCAACAGAAACAGTCTAGCTGTCAACAGACCCTGACACGCACTGGTCCAGGGCCTGCTCTCCTGCCTTCTGGGGTGACAAGACTCTCAGGGCAGGACATACCCCAGCAGACCCCATAGGACATATTTCTCCCATTACGAGAAGCAAGGAGAAATACAAAGGCACAAGGTGGCTCTTAAAACCATAACTTTCTCCCAACCACAAAGAAGCTATTTTAAATTTGCAGAGACCCGGCAAACCCAGGCTCTGAAGGGACTCAGGCAATTCCCATGACACTTAAGACTATACACAAGATATCATCTGTATAACTGAAGTGCACCAAATAATGCATTTTAAAGTACTGATGAGTTAAGTGCTATGTCACAACCTCAAGCTGAAAGAGCAAGTAATTTTAAAGATTATTTTAACCTATTTGCAAGGCTATCATAAGGAAAGAACGCACAACAATAACTGTCCAAATACACAAACAAGTAAAAGCTTCAAAAATTTAGATTCTCCTCTCCTGCAGTTAACACTAAATGGATAATGATGTTCCATCCAAATATCTTCTACTTGTGATAGCTTATTTCACTGGCCAAGAATAATAAACACTTGTCTAATCTCACTGATATGAAATAATTAGAATAAGCAAACTCACATCGCATCAGAATCTAGAATATAGGTTACCAGGGGATGGGGTAGGTAATAGGGAATGGGAAGTTAAGGCTTCAAATGTACAGAGCACTTACTTGGAATGCTGGATGGAAACGTTTTGGTAATGGATGGTGGGTGATGGTAGCACAACATTGTGAACATAATTAATAGCACTAAAATATGTGAATGTGGCTAAAAAGAGGAAATGTTAGGTTGTATATATAGTAATAGAATAAAATTTTTTTTTAAAATCCATGAAACTGCACTATGCAAACAGTAAACCTCAACCATGCAATACAGTTAATAGGACAATTATAAAATGTGCTATTGTCAACTGTAACAAATGTTCCACACCAATGCAAGGTGTTAATAATAGGGAGGTAATGGGAATCCTGTATTTTATGCATGAGTATTCTGTAAACCCACAACTTCTCTAATAACAAAAAAAAGAATAACAAAGCTGCTTTCGATTATGTCATTAATGTAGAAATGGTATATCCTATCAGGTGGGCTGGGAGAATTAGCGACAGGAGGGTCTAGAAGGGAAAGTCTCATTGTCAGAGGTTATTGCTACCTCTTTCCTACCAGAGATATTTAAATTACAAAGGAAAAGTAATTCTCTGGTAATGCTCTGTATAGTCCCAGATGTTGATAGAAGAGGATAATTTTGATAAAACCAGAAGATGCTAAACTGAAAGACAGTTACCTTAATTTTCACCTTCTAAATCAAATTGCTTAGAATTGCATTCTCAAATTCTATTCCAATAAAGTGGCCTAAGATCCAAATGGCCAATGCAAAAAGAAAAGCCATCTGAAGAGAAAACCTTACCCTTTCACCTCTCCCCAAATTCTGCTTCACCCAGAGATTATGCACTTTGAACAGAAACATGAAAAAAGTCAGCAGGTCCTACCACCACCAGCTAACAAGGGATGCCGGGAGAGACGGCGGGGTGGGGGGTGGGAGGAGGGGAGGTTACAGCTGCTAAACACAGCCAAGCAAACCCAAAGAGACAGCAGTCTTATTCTGGAAACCACCTCAGGGCACTGAAACCCTTTTTCCTGAACACTGGGTGTCTATTTCTGTATCACTATCCTCGTATTTCCCAAGTTTTCTCTCATCCTCTGCCTTGTTCAGAGGCATCCTCTCAGCACTATTTGTTTGCTGACGTGCCTGGGTGCAGTGTCTTTTGGATAGCTAACTTGGTGCAAAGTCCAGAAGTTCTTCACCCCCTGTTCTTGTACGCTGAGCTCAGACCACACTCTCCCGCAGCCCCTACTGCCCCAGATAAGCCAGGCACTTGCAGCTCCATGCTGGGGAAAGCAGCAAGTTAAGCCATGTGTGTGCACAGCTCTCTTCTAACTGCTTTCTGTGCATCGCATCACTGAATCCTTCTAAGAACTCTGATGAGTGGATACTGTGACCCCTGTTCACAGAAGAGAGGACCCACAAAGAAAGGACCAAGAGGTGGGGAACACTGGGAGGTGGCAGCCATCCTTGGGGAGGAGAAAGAGTGGACAGAGCCCTTGGAACCTGCCTGTAAGGAAGGAGAAGAGAACCTGGAGAGAAGGCACAGGCATAAAACACAGTCTCGGGCTAAGGGGGTAGAAGGTCCTGGGTGGCACTCTCTGAGAGTCACAGCTGTTGACTAATGGATAGGTTCTCTTGTCAAGCGATTAGTTCCTTGGCACTGAAGACATCCGAGTAAAGACTCAGCCATCAGGAACGGCCTGTGGGGCCAGTGCCTCGGTTCAGAAGACGGGGACAAACCTCATGCCCGCTACCACTGAGGACTGGATATTCTCTCACTTCAAACCAGTTGGTGAGGGGGAAAGCACAACCCAAATGCTCAACTGCAACTTGGAGACTCTGTGTTGTATTCTTGATTCTTGACACAAATTTGATTCAGTTCTAAGCTAGGCTATTCATATTTTACTAAAAATTCTGTATCCGTCAATTTTTAATTCAAACTGTATTTCCCAATATAAAAGGCTGTAAGTGCTCTGGCCCTCACTCATGGAGTCATACAAGTTAACCCTGAGACTGGATGGTGCCACTGTGTCTTTCGCATCAGAGTCAGTAGGAAAGCACCTTTAAAAGGACCCCCAAAAGTCAGACCAAGAATGGGGCTGAAAAATAAAACACAAAAAGCCTTTATAGCTAGGACTGGCAACTTTAACTGGACCGTTTGAACAATAAAATCCTATACAAAATCCAGGGTTATGCACCACACAGCCTTGCAAAATCTGTAACACATCACACTTTCTCAGGCATGTGTGCCCCAGGCAGCTGATTCTCTAAGGACATGTCAATGAGCAATAGATAAACATACACAATGTTTATGAGTAGAGGTCTCATAAACCCAGAGCAAATATTTACAGCTAATTCATAAACCTCTTAAGCCCATAAACATTTTATCAAGGAAACTCTTGACAATCTCCCTCCTCTGTAAGTGAACCGTGCACAGCCATGACCCCATGACGTAATGAAAACAGACCATGAAAAAGCTACTAAGAACATTTCACAATTTAAAAGAAAACAGGCACGTTAATTAGTGGCAGTCCAGCTCTAGAAAACAGACGGCTATTTATGTGGCCAGAACATTTCGTAATAAATACACAAAGAATACCTTACTAAAAAGGTAGAGGACAAGTCACTTTACAGTGAAAAATGGAGTAAAACTGTCCATATGTCTTTTTTTTTTTTTTAAGTCATTAAATCTTGGGTTGTATGCTCTTATAATCAGAAACAAGGCAGACTATGTAAGACTGAATAATAAAGCCCTTAACCACCATCTAATCCAGGAAAGAAGAACTGGCAGATTGGGAATGAGCAAGATCTTACCAGGGTCTGTCTCATGGGCTAGATATTTTTACAGATGTGGAAGGAGAAACAAAGAAGGCGTTAAATGTGTTATTTTAACCACTGATCGGCAATCCATACCATCAGACGGTTTTAAAAAATAATTAAATTGTCAGCATATTAAACAGAAATAAGAGAATAAACAACTCAGAAAGAAACCGTGGCCAACTGCGGACCCCGGAAGGCAGCTCACAGAGGTAGGACTCCGCCAAACATCTGCCAAGAGAAGGAACCAAAGAAATCAGGAAGGGGACAGGCAGTAGTCATCCTGATATGAAGGTCCTTGTGGCTCTCTCAGCCACTCAGGAGGGCTCAATAAATCTCCATGCAAAAAATCACCTACACAGGATAAACAGCAACAATTCAAAAGAGAGTGAGAAAAAAAAGAATACTATTGAGCCACACTGAGCAGTTCCCAGCAAGGAGATCTGCATTTTCCTAATAAGAATGTTGACTCCTTTCCTTCCAAAACAGAAGAGCCAGTAGCACTCCACTTAATATATTCCTAACACCAAAGGGGAGGAAATAAAATTAAGCCGACATTTTCAGTGTAATTCTTTTTACTCAGAGGCTTGCCCAGCCTAAATCTGCAGCCCTACTTTATCTACAGACTTCATCTGAAAATTGCATTTAGCAGGCCTGTAAAAATAATGGCAAAGGATCTATTTATCACTTTGTCAGTGTACTGTTTTGCTTGCTTTTATCCCGGCCATGGCAGCAGCCTAGAATCCCAGGAATCAGGTTTCGTTAGGTGCTCCTCACGATGGTGCTACCGGTTTGGGGAGGCCTCGTTCCTGGGCCATCTGGTCTACCCGTGCTTGTTCTGGTTACAGTGCTGAGTACTGGCATGTGGATTTCATTTACAGGACTTGGTGTCCTACTGATCCGCACTATCATTCAAGCTTTCCTTAGGAAAAGAAGCAAAACAAAACTAACAAACAAAAAAGCTGCTAATGAGATTCACAGCCCACTGTTTTAGGCTGAAGTTTTCATTTCAGAGGGACCATCCTTGCAAAGGATCACAGCAGCTGGGGGTGGGTGGTGGGGGAAGGGACCCCACAAGCTGGAAACACGCTGGGAGCAACCAGGTTAGATTCCCCACTCTTGGGTCCCCCATCATTTTGTCATGAGAAAAGAACTGCAGTCACTTAGGGTGTCCGTTAGGGAGATGTGATCCTGGTCCATGTCACACATGGGGAGGTGGAGGGCAGGAGAAAAGGGGGGAGAAAATAAGAACAAGACAGAATTCAGGTTGTACCTACATGATAACAGTCCCACAAAGTGTGCGTATGTGCAGGCATGCCTGCGTGTGTGTGTGTGTGTGTGTGTGTGTGTGCATGTGCACATTTATGAATCAAGGATTTCCTGATGATTTATCTCTACACTGAGTACGTCAAAGCACTACCCAGAGCCAGGCTGCCTGGAATTAAACCCTGGCTCTGACACAGTCACCAAGTGACTTACCCTTGTCCAAACAGTGACCTCATCTGTAAAATGGGGATAATAAAAGCAGCTATTTCACTGGGTTACTGAAGGATGAAATGAGCTAATAACGTATGTCAAATACTAAAAAGGGTGCCTGCCATATAGTTTGAACTCATGATAATATGCCTGTTGTCCCTCATTTGCAAGTCAACCTACAACAGCAGAAGAACACTGCATTTGCCTTCTCTTGTGTATATGACAGGTAAATCTCATCTGAAAACTCTTGCTGGGAAAGGGCTCTCAGCACCAAGACTCTACAGCACTAAACATGTCACCGTTGGTCACAGAATCAAATATCCCCACAATTTATTCCAGAGCTAATTAACAGCTTAAAAGTGAACTATTTGATGGGGAGTTAATGCAGAGTGAGTGTAAGGTTTCTGTTTGGGGTAATAAAAAGTTCTGGAAATGGATGGTGGCAACGGTAACACAACACTGTGAATGTCATTAATCCCACTGAATGGTGTGCTTGAGAGTGGTTGAGATCAGAAAGTTTATATAGTATATATGTTTCCACAATTTTTAAAAAAAAGAACAACTAAGAGACAATGAAAATTAAATCTAATATATGAATAGACCTCATAATGAAGGAGAAAAGGCCCAAAGAGACATTATTGGGACATATGAGAAAAAACTGCAATATAGACTGTAAGCTTTATATCAATGTTAAAGTTCTTGAACTTGATTACTGTACTTAAAGTAGTTACATAAGTGAATATCCTTGTACTTAGGAAATACACATGGCAGTGTTCAAGGAGCATGATGTATACAACCTATTCACATGTTCAGAAGATAGACAGACAGACAGACAGATGGATAGCCAGGCAGATAGAAAGGTAGGTAGATGGCTGGCTGGCTGGACGGACGGACGGACAGACAGACACATAGATGGTAGGCAGACAGATGGAAGCACGGACGGATGGATGGATGGATAGATATAGGTGGGTGGGAGGAGGGAGGGAGGGAAGGAGGAAGGAAGAGAGAAAGGGAAATGTTAAAATTGGTGGATCTGAGTATCTGGAGTGGGCTGGGAGTTAGGGGTATGCTGCAGTTCCCTATATGGGTTTTGTATTATTTTTGCAACTGTCCTGTAAGTTTTAAATGTTATTAGATTTGAGTTTCTAGAATGACATCAACCTCTGCTCTCCACCGTTTCACACCTACTCTAAATCTATTTATCTTTAAAGGAGTCTGCCTTTGTGGTACCTTCTAAATGTTCCCTCATCACACACGTACATATGGAAATCCCAAGGAGAAAAGGACAGATGAGCCATGGAGAAAAAAGAAAAGTCAAGAGCCAATCCCTGAAAACTGTAAAAATAAATCAGAGTTATGTAGAAACACTATTTCTATCAAAGATCTTAACATCTTCCAGGATTTAGACTGTCCACCACACAAGTGCAAGAACTCATCATATGTGATGGGGCTGTCAATAGGGCATACCCCAATGATACGATGAAATTGTGAATCATACCCTGACACCTCCCTACACGTGAAATTATCCTCAAAGGAAAAGTCAGTACAAGTAATTTTCTTGACATCACATTATCATTAATGAACTCTGGAATCTACTTAAGCTAGAGAGATACACTGCAGCTGCACAAAAAGGAAAAGTCAATAGGTAGCTGGCTTTTAACCACTTTTGAAAAAATATATACTATTGAAAATCATGCCATAGTGGCATAAGATGTCAGATGTGTGGGGCTGCTATGCTACAAAAAGAGGATGAAAGCACGGGAATTCCAAAAGTGGAAAAATAAAATAATCCCACTCAGCAAACATAAGAAAGACTTTTCAAAAAGGACCATTTGTATGTAAATAAAAACAGAATAACTAAGATATACTCTTCAGCCTATGGAACTGTGTTCTCTCAGAAAGTAATCTCCATATTTCCATTGGGGAATAATGATCCATTTCCACTTTTAGAAGAAAGAGAAGTTTTCTCACCCTTGCTTTATGTGAAGAACCGGAAGGGGGAGAACCAAGTTGATTTTGAAATAGATACTAACATCTTTTAACCTATTTTGGTGGCTACTTATTTCAGGGTTTTCCACATTTCTCCCAGATCAAGAAATACATAATTTGAGAAAACTTATCTAATAAATTCAACAACATCAAGAAATCTGTAATGCTGTCATTAACTTGTCTCATCTAAATGTGAAGACAAGCTTTGTAACTTCTTTGGACAATAGTCAAATCTCCCACTAAGTCAATGATCAACTTTTTTTTACATGAGTTCCCCATAACAAGGGTTTATGATTCAGATAGCTAAAGTGTCCTCATTTAATCCACTGTTACATAAATAGTGCAGTAATTTATTTTTTGTAATTACCCTTTTTAAATAAACCTTTTGTTGGGTTAAATATTTAGAAAAGCATTCATCTATAAATTCATCCGTTACATATTAAATTCAAAGACTTTTTCTTTTAGATCTCTTAAAGGGAGAAACACCTTACCACAAATTCACATGATCTAAATTTTTTTCACACTATGTCATTTTCATGAAGGAAGCACTCAAGCTTGCAAAGAGATTTTGTGGTCATGGCATCTAATGTTTAGGCATACCCAGTTCTCCTCTCTTTCTGGGAACGTGAGAGAGAATTATACTTCCCAGTGCTTGGCAGCAGCAGGACCACATGACCAGTTCCGAGTTCGTCTCTTCCAGGCTGGAGCATTTAACTGTTGGCTCGAGACCCTCCAGCCCTGCTTTTCCCCATGTCTTGGCAAACACTGACGCACCCGGATGAGATGGCAGCACTGAGACACGACACAGAATTACTGTGGGACAGGACATCCCACAGACCTCCATCGGACAGAGGGTGAATGACATATACATCTCTATTGAGCTAAGCCACGGAGATTTTGAAGTTATTTGTTATCTCAGATAACCCAGACTGCTCTGTCTGGTATAGGTAATATTAATTTTGAACCAAACCTCGCGTAACTTTAAAGCTGCTATGTGTTTATGTATAAATATGGCAGCAAATCTTGGGAACGGGCACTATATGAGGTTTAGAAATATTGCCCCATGTTTTCTGAATAGTTGCAGGAAGACACTGGTCAATAAATCAAATAGTAGATGGATGAATCTAGAAAAACAAAACCCTCCTTGTATCAAGCTCTCGTTACTATCTAGAAAACAAAATCCTACCTGAGTCAAGCTCTCCATTGCCATTCGCTGAGCTGTGATGCTTTTCTAAGGACGAAGATGAAGGGTCTTGCATACTGGAAACCGACAAACTGCTCTCCATTCCTGACAAGTAAGCGTCCTCCTCTCTTAATTCATCCTGCTGGAAAAGTTACCTAAGGGCAACCAAAAAAATAAAGTCAGAGCAATTTAATTACACTAACATGTTTTCCAGCTTCCCAAATATAATCCTATCGGAGTTGCTACCATTTTATTATAACATTTAGGATGTACTATAATGTTGATAATAAAAAATACTAGAAACAGAGAATAAAGAATACATCTCAGCACAAGGTCACCAACAAAGGTCACAACAGAGCAAAACCACCAATGTTCTCTAGGTCATTGCAACCATATTAAGATGGACAGATTTTTCACCAACCCATAGAACCTACATTTCCATCCAAAACCCATCACGGTAACATTAGGCACCACCATCAAACGACTTCTTCTTTTACCCAAAAAGCCAGTGTACTCCCACACTGTATACTGATCCCAATACAAGGAACAGTTAAATCATCAACATTTGCAAATAGTGTGCTCTCTACAAATTAGACACGGTGACAAGGCTTTTTCTGCAGTTGACACTGCTATCCTGCACTTGCATTCTGGTATGACTAGAGGAGAGGAGGGTAAGTTTACAGCAAAGTCTCAAAGAATCCCACAATCTAGTTCCCCCACATCTGAGCCCATGGGACCCCCAGAAGCAGGCATTCCTAATAAGCACTCATTCAGAGAACAACCAGGTGGTGTTTTTTAGTCTCTCATTTATTCAGTGTTCTCTTTTATTTCACATGTAGAAAAAAAGTTTAAACCAGCAAAAGGGCAAGGTTGAAGAAATTACAGTGCATCCATACCTACAAAAAGAATATTTTGTTACATAATTTATTTTAAAGAATACCACACCCTTCTTAAAACACACACATATACACCTATCTTTGATGCTCCTTGATTTATTTTCCTGAAAAATATTTTGAAGTTCCATTCATAAAAGAGTGTTTATCATGTGTGTAATGGGTAAAAATTGAGAACTATACTTGAGGAAGTAGCCAGGCAGAGATAAGAAATGCATAAGGAACGCAGTGTTGTCTTCATGCATTTATCATCCACCTGCTATATAAAAAATAATGTGCTGACCACTATGGGGAGGAGGGAAAGCTATTTCTCAATCAAAACACAAAGAACAAAAACACCTATCTACGAACAGGAACTAGAAAAAATCTGTACTCGTTCATTAAGCATCAATCTAGGCATCTTGCTACTACAACTCTAGTACATGAATAAGCAAAGAAAATGAAAATCAAATATACAAGGTAACTGTAATCTATTAGGAGATCATCTTTCATTCATTCAACAAACACTCTCTAAGCACAAAGGCTTGTATTTTCTGAAGCCAAAAAGGAAGGCACATGGATCAAAGGGTTGAAGTTGGATCAATGATAAACATAATTTAAGTCATGACTGTCCCAGATACTATGGGAGTGATGGTTACAAAGCAGAGCACTAGGTACAGAATGTTTATTTCTTAAAAAAAAAAAAATCACATAAAGGATAAATACCATGTCTGAACATCCACTTATTAGAAGCATTTACAGGTGCTCTTTGTAGCATTATGCAGTGCTTCTTAGAGGAAGAAAGTTCAAACAGTCTTAATCTCAGCCCCCTAGAAGCTTCTAAGACAGTCAGTGTAAGAAAATACGGTATATACAGGAATGACTTCAATCTAAACAGAAACTAGGTTTTCTTTAAATTATTCAGAAAAAAAATAAAGTGATTTATTTTCACACATGAATCATTTGATGAGCTTAGTTTCTGAACACTCAGTTGGAAACAACAGTAAAGAAAGGAACCTGTTTAACGGATAGATGGGTTCTAAGATTATTTACAATGGAGGGCATTGACAAATGCAGCATTTTAATATTGAAGCTGGCTAATTTTACCCTGTGGGTGTCAATTTGCTAAAAATAACCCACATGATGACAGGGCAGAAGTACCTTCTCCTAAGGGCATTTTTCCAAGATTTCTATTATGACCAGGACATATGAATTTGTGGATAGCTATCACCTCTTTCACGGAAATTAATCATTCAAGAAGGAAGGACAAAATTAAGCACTGCCGAATACCAAATATCAGGAAGGAGCATGTGTTTCCACACTTAGTCTAACCCTGCTCCTGGAGATGTCCTCCCCCTGGAAGGAAACATCAGAGTAAAGAATAAGCCTGAATTTCAGTAAGCAGTGGGTCCCACCAATTCCTCTCCATAGCTACTGGTATTTAAGAAGCAACCACACAACCAAGCTGCATAAACACCACTTTTGGATGACAAGTGTGTCCATACAACAAAACGTCCATTCACCAACAGCATCCACTGAGAGAATGTTCCCAGGGAGCCCCTGCCCTCAGGGAAAGGAAGGGGGATGGTGCATCTTCTCCATCACCTACCACTCCTTCAGTACTTATGGAATAGCATCCACTGAATCAGAGGCAAAAGGAGGGCATGGACACAGAGAAGAAGAGGGCAGCAGACTCCAGAAGGGCCACCAGGCTTTGAGGCATCACGGGAATTTCCTGTCCTGTGTGGCAGAAAGTGGTAAGTGCTATCGGGTGAAATAAAGCAGAAGATAAGATAGAGGAGAGCAAGGCAGAGGGATTGTAATTATTTAGATGATGGTCCGAGGGGTAAGAGTTGGCAAGTGATGTCTGAACGAAGACCGTGAGAATGAGAATAAAGAGGCAGGCTGAACCCCAATGAGGTACAGGGAACAGTTTGGCAAAATAAGGCAGGGAACCCTGATTTCATACTGCAGGGAGGGAGCAGACCCTTAAATGATCAGATTTGTTTTAGAAAAAGCACTGGAAGCTGAGCGGAAAACAGGCAGGCAGGGACAAGATGGAATGAAGTAGAGAAACAAAAAGCCACAAAACTGCAAACGGGGAGTATGAATGAAGACAATAAACAGAAAAGGAAGGGATCAACAGAACATGGTGGGAGTGAAGAGAAAATAATCCAAGAATCTCCCAATAGTAACAAAATGCAATTTCACAGTATGTAATCTGGTCCCTAGAATAAATCAGCCCACTTTCTACATCTAGCTCTCAGCAACTAATGCAATCTATGCAGTGGCTATGGAAACAGATAACCCTGCAAAGAATATATGTGTACTTTAAATGTGAGATTGACAAACATTTCAAGGAAATTTCTATTCTTTCAATGGAGAAAAAAAAAATTTGGCACTTCTTACAGGTGACAATTGGTCCACAGGCAGTGCAAAATAAAAACAGACTCTTAAAAGGCAAATACCTGTCCTAAGTATAACACCCTAACCCAAAACAAGGCTACTTTAAAAAGTAAGCACATTTTCTTTTGGATTTCATAAAATATGTGTAATTTCAAGACTGGAGGTAAAAGTGCCCATTAATTAAAACAGCAATTTCTCCAAAGACATATGAAAAGATTCAGAAGACTGGGCTGTTAAAGGGTAATTTCCTGTTTTTACAATATGGTTTATGATCCTGTGTAGTTACTTACACTGCAATTGGCTCCTCTTGCCTCTAAAGCTGTTGAAAAGCAGAATTACAGTACTGAACTCCCTACAAATGTCATCTTGGCCTAGTGACAACAGAATGGTGAAAAGATCCGTAAACTTGTAGAGTAAAGAGTGACAAGGCCACTACCTTAGCTATGTGACCAGAAAAATTCATTCAATCTCTGGGGTTTCCATTTCCATAAAATAAGAAAGTTTGATGAGATGCTATCAACAGCCCTTTTCAAAACTAAAATTCTATCCATCTATAGCAGGCATTTTTAGTTTTAATTGTATATACTCTGCATCTAATTATCCATTTATCTGCATGAAACTCAAAACACAGGGCTTCTCCTGTCACCCCAAACTATTCCCAACCTGCCTCCTATCATTTTTGGTTTTATCAGAGAATAGCATACATTTTAGCCTTAGGCTAAGGAAAGCCTTGGTAGGAAAGAAACAAACAAATGGATGAGGAAGAAGACTCATAAAACAACATTCTAAAATTAATCAGGAATTATTGGGGACTCATCAGCTATTTGAATCTCTAGGCCAGCAGTGTTCAATAGAACTTCCTGCAAAGCTAGAAATGTCCTATATCTGCAGCATCCAATACAGTGCAGATATTGTGCAGAAATTTGGCTAGTACAAGTGAGGAACTCAATTTTAATTTTACTTAATATAAATTTAAATAGCCACATGTGGCTAGTGGCTACCAAACTGGACAGTGTATCTGACACCATCACCATCAGCCCGAGTTTGCTATTTTAGAGAATCTGGAACAGAGTCCTAAATAACCATCAATTTTTGGCTCTCTTAAAAGTTTCAGATTATTAATATCAGGCTACTTAAAGGAAAACAGGAATTTTTAAAACCTAAGAAATTCTCACAAAAAGCTCCCTAAAAGTAGTGGATTTTTACTGAATGAGCTGCATTTTTATATCAATACAATTTCAAAGGAGACACAATCTTATAAGCTAAGTTAGGTGTGGCATATCGAGATTATTTCCTTTTTCATTCACCGATAAAAATTAAAGAAAATCATTCCACCTCAAAAAATATCATCAGGCAAAAACTGTTTTCTATCAAGGAATAAAAAAGGTCCCTGAATGTATAATAAATCAATTAAGTGTCAGGGGCTTATATGATACTTATTAAAAAAGAAAACAAAATATGGCTCCTTAGTAGTTCAACTCTTTATGCATTTGCCTCTATCCAGACACCAGAGAAAGGTAATCTGGGATTGTAAAATAAGACATCGATTTAAATTCACCAAATCAATCATTTTAAATATAACTCAAGGGTATCAAAATAAATACCAAAGAGAAGGCCATCTGAGAGAGTGGTGAGGTTAAATCTTCAAAATCTCACATTATTCTGTCAAGACAGAGTGACAACCCCACTCAGAGGCTGTAAGTCCACCCAAGGGGCTGCAAAATTTATTTATTTTGGCAAACGATGTGTCACTTTCACTTTTTCAATGCTTACTACAAAAGAGATACACATTCTTTGTGGAAACCTTGGAAAATAAAATTGCAAAGGAACTAATTAAAATCACTTTAATTCCAACACCTGGGGATAATCACTTTTTTTAATCGTATTTTCTCTTGCTAGTTTCTCTATGGATTTTTTTTAATTGAGTTCATATAGAATTTTAATCCACTTTTCATTAACATCACATAGGAAGCATTTCCTCATGTCATAAAAACTCTCTGAAAACATGACTTTTAAATGGCTGTATAATTTTTATTACATGAGTAAGGAATAATTTATTTACCATTCCCCCACCGCAGCTGTTTTTTTTTTTTTTTAGTTTTCATCCCAGCCATAAGTCCCATTTCTATTTCTGATGTTTCCTTAGTGTGGAATCCTAGAAGTTAGATTATGGGGTCAAAATCAATGAATATGTTTAAACACACTTAAAACGCTATCCGGACGGCTATACTCACTTCCACTTTGCCTAGCAGTGTATAAGAGTATATGTCTAAACATAATATCCTCCCCAGGCAGAAATCTTGCTTCCTTTCACCTTTTTCAACATGATATTCAAAAACTGATACGTGGTCTACCATTGTAATTCATAATTCTCGTGTGCTATCTGCTCACATCCCTTCCTATATTAAAACTCTACTAGTATTTCTTAAGAATTGGTTAAGAGCACAACACATTTTATTTCACAAAATTATTTGGAAATATCTTCCCCAATTTGCCCTTGAGTAGTTTCTTTTGACCATTCAGAACTGTTCATCTTTTTTGTTTTTCTTAACTTAGTCACATTTATCAATTCCCTTTCATTCTTCTAGGACGTGTGTTCCTAAAAAGTCCTCCCCACCATGAGATACCCAAAGTCCACCTTCTTTGGGATTTCAGCCTTTACATTTAACTTCTCAACATGTGCGTAATGTGCGGTCAAACATTTTGTGAGGGGCAGCTCTGGGCTGGACACTCCTCCCGACAAGCAACTGCCCCAACATCATTGTTTAAACAATCCATTCCTCTATCCACTGGGGCTTTTTTTTATCCTGCCTTTATCATATATTAAACTCCTACACATTCAAGGCTATGTTTCAGAATAGCAAACTTTCATTTAACTAGAAAAGTCACAGAAAGGAATTACAGCAGCTGTCCACATATCCCTTTGTGGTTAAGCAGTATTCAAACTCGGGGTCATTTATGGTCATTTAAGGTAAATTCATAAAGGGGCAACAGTGATTTCCACTTGGCGGAGGAGTCCAGTCCCTCCTGATTTTATCATCACAGCACATTCTCTTGTGAACAGAACATATCCGAAAGTGCACATGGGTGGAAATTACTGTTACTTGTCCCGCCAATATCCATGTTCCCATCTTCCTACAATAAGGAGTAACGGCTAACAAAAATGACATCTTCCTTGTCATTAAGATGTGTCCATGTCACTAAGTTCAGGCCCAGAGGGATTTTTATGGGATCAGGGTGTTCCACTCCAGGGAACAGTCTGCAAGGGAAAGGACCCAACTCTGCATCTACTATCTGTAGCCCCCCTGGATCCCGTGGCTGAAGGAATCTACAGCTGGGTTCTGAGCCCACAGAGCTGCTCCATCAGCTCCAGACTACTCCTGCAGACAGAAGCAGATGTCTGTATTGTCCGTGCCTCTCTCAATGTTGGGTCGCTGGAACACAGCCAATGCTATATCCTAACACATACACCCCAGAAGTACTGTGCTCCTTTTTAATCATCGTGTCATGACGATGTGTAGACTGTTTCTGGAGAACTCAAAAGATGCTCTAAATTTTATCAAAAAGACTACCCGTAATACCAAATGCTGTCTTTCCGTTTGTTTAAAAATCAAAGTTGGGAGTGACCCCAACTCCCTAAAGAAGGAAAAAGGGCAGCATCCCCTATAATCGCATTAACTGAATCAGTGGCTCTCAAGCTTTAATGTACATCCAAATCCCCTGGAGGGCCTCACATCCAGAGTTTCTGGGTAGATCTGGGGTACGGCCCAATCACTTGTATCTCTAACAAGTTCCCAGGTGCAGCTGACGCTACTGTACAAAGACCACACTTAGAGAAGTGGTGCTTTATGAAAAGGACATTATGCCTGGGTTGCTTAAGAAGATAAAAGTAGTTCTTCATCAAAGATCTCTATCATAAGTGTACTAGAAGACATAATATTTCTGCAAAGCCGTTTAAATGCAGGGAGAGGAAGGTTGATTTCTCTAGAAAGAGTTGTGCAAAGCAGTGAGTCCTTACAGAATGCCAATAATTTCAATTCAATTTTTTTTTACCAAGTCAAGCCTTTCTGTATCAATTTCCTAAAGTAGCATACCCATTCACTGTAAGTCCAATACAACTTACAATACTAAGAATGTATCATGTTGATCATTCATGGCTCAGACATTCTCTTAATAGATCTAACTATCTGGACCAATTCTTTTTTTTTTTTTTAAGCCTCCATTTTCTCAACCATGAAAGAAGAGACTGGGTTAGATCATCTCTAGCTCTTCTCATTATGCCTCTCATTCCTAGCAGACAATTTTTATATCAGAGTTACACATGCATATAATTTAAGCTCTCCCTCAAATTTGAAGGAGAGTTTTGCTGGATAAAGTATTCTTGGCTGGAAATTTTTCTCTCTCAGAATTTTAAATATGTCATGCCACTGCCTTCTCGCCTCCATAGTGGCCACTGAGTAGTCACTACTTAGTCTTATATTGTTTCCTTTGAATGTGGTGAATTGCTTTTCTCTTGCTGCTTTCAGAACTTGCTCCTTCTCTTCTGTATTTGAGAGTCTGATCAGAATATGTCTTGGGGTGGGTTTATTTGGATTTATTCTATTTGGAGTTCGCTGGGCATTTATGCTTTGTGTGTTTATATTGTGTAGAAGGTTGGGGAAGTTTTCCCCAACAATTTCTTTGAATACTCTTTCTAGACCTTTACCCTTCTCTTCCCCTTCTGGGGCACCAATGAGTCTTAAGTTTGGATGTTTTATTTTATCTATTGTATCCCTGAGATCCATTGCGATTTTTTCAATTTTTTTCTCCATTCTTTCTTTTGTTCTTTCATTTTCTGTTCTGTGGATTTCTAGGACACTGAGATGTTGTTCAGCTTCCTCTAGTCTTGTGAATATCCAGAGTCTTTTTAATTTGGCCAACAGTTTCTTTTATTTCCATAAGATCTTCTACTTTTTTATTTACTCTTGCAATGTCTTCTTTATGCTCTTCTAGGGTCTTTTTTATGGCGCTTATATCCTGGGCTGTGGTCCTCTTGATGTCCTTTAAATCCTTTGCCATGTTTTCATTCTTTGATTGTAGTTCTTTAATTAATTTTGCGAGGTATATAACGTTTCTTCCAAAATCTTGATTTGTGTGTTTGGAGCTGGATTCTCCATATCATTTGGTTTTATCATATGCATTAAGATTTTCTGTTGGTTTTGGCCTCTTGGCATTTGTTTTGCTTGATAGGGTTCTTTCAAGTTGTATCAAAAAAAAAAGGGATATCGATCTAATTTTTCAGAGACACAGTTTGGTGACGTACACTTTCTCTAAGTAACCAGCAGATGGCGTCTGTGAGCCACCTATATCCCTCCATTCAGTTCTCAACCTTTTTTCCCCATGTAGTGTGGGGAAATGATTCTTGTGTGTTCAGTTGGAGAGCTCAGCCTGGGCGCGCCGCTGGAGTCGCCCGCCCTGAATGTGGGGTGTGCGCATGGGTGGCCAGGGAGGAAGGGCAGCTCTCTCTCGGTGTCCCATAAACCACCGGACTTGGCGTAGCACCCCTGGGTTCTCCGAGCGGATCCCCCCTCCCAGCCGTGATCCTCCCTCAGCTGAGAGAAAATGCCGTGCTATGTCATCAGTGTGCTCCGTCCCTCTAGGGAAGCCCTGGGCCGCTTGGCTGTGCCACGGGGCTCTCAGCTCATTTCAGAACGCAGAATGTGTGAGGCTGTCTCTACTGTGATGCCTTGTGGGCTGAGAGCAGCTGAGGTTTTCTCCAAAGAGAGCGAGCGCGAGACAGAATATTTCCCCCGATTCTCCCAAGGTCAGTTGTCACCAAAAGCCTCTGTGTGCTTGCTGAGGATTCGCTGTCTGTATTGAGCAGTTATTATTAAAACCTCACTTGGGGCTGGGCTGAGAAAGTGCACGGCGAGGCTTCCGTGAGGGAGGGGCTCCCAGCTCTAGGTCCTCGGCTCTCAGCGCGGGTCCGCAACTTTACTTACAGATTTTATGCTGTGATCTCGGGCATTCCTCCCAATTCATGTCAGTGGATGTTGAGTGTACTGTCACATTTGTCTCCCCGCTACCATTCCAGGTTATTTACTGGTTTTCTGTTCATTTATGAATTGTTCTGGGGGAGACTAAGTCTTCCACTTCTTTCTATGCCACCATCTTCCCAAAATTCACTAATAAGTTTTTATATGGAGCATCACACAGACAAAGTTGGGGAGAACTGGACTGAGGGCAGTAGGTGGCTTGTGGGTACCATCTGCTGGTAACTCCAATGAAGGGCACATCACCAAGCTGTAGCTCGCCAATCATGTACAAATTCAGATGGTTTCACAGGTGAATGTTTCAAACACTGATGGAACAGATAATTCCAATTTTATGCAAACTTTTCCAGGGCATGTGACATCAGCATCGTATCAATATTAAAACCATCCACCATCCTGCGACTACAGTGACCGCCTTACGCACCCCAGGTTGCTACACTCGTGTTGTCTCAACGCCATCCAGACATGGGCCGCATATAATTTAAAGAGGCAAATAATTCTAAAAGGCTTATACACCCTCCCACCATTAAAAAATAATAATAAAAACAGCAATCTTTGCCCTTCTCCAACCTCTCCCATTTCCTGCTCCCAGAGGTAACCATTTCTAACTCCTTCAGCTGACTGGGTATTCATCTCTCTATTGCCACATAATATGCTCCTTCTGAATTTTCCAGTTTTTGCCATGTTCAAGTGACATCCTGTGAGTCATGTTGCCAACCTGCTCCTCACACACACACACACACACACACACTCCCACCACTTCCTGACACACTTAACCTCCTAATATATACATTTGCATTATTATGGCTCTATAAATGCATCGCTGCTGAACCATATGATAAACTACCATTACTCTTCCTCGTTTACACTTTTCCCTGGAGTTAAGGATGGGTCTTGTTTATCCATGGCCTTAGTTTTCTACACAACACCAATACAAAGTCAAATTTTCCATCCATTGTCTAAATCTCCTCACAACAGATTCAGATGTGTGGGTATTTTATTATTAATTTCATTTTAAAGTAGTTTCTACCAGGGCCCTCGGTTCTGCTCTAACCTGGACACACAAGTGTTAGAGGATTCTCTTCCACAGGAGCTCCTGTTCTCGTATACTGTTACTTCCTCTTTCTTGGTTTTCTCCCTCCTCCTGAGGGAGCACATTCTCTAGTAGCTTCATGAGAAAGGATTTATGAGGGGAAACCTTGTGAAGCCTTATGTGGCTGAACAGGATTTTAACCTGTTCTCACGTTGAGAGAGATAAAGAATTGTGGGTGGGAAAAACGTCCCTCAGAATTTCATTGTGTTGTCCTATAGCTTCCATGGCGGAGAAGTCTGACATGATCCTAATTACTGATTTTTTGATGTTCTGAAATTTCAAATTGACGTCTGGTGGCAATCTTTTAGGCTTGGGCACACTAAGTGACTTCTTCCAACACTGAAATTCATCTTCTTTGGTTCTATGATATCTTCTTGAATTACTGCAAGTTTCTTCATCTCCATTTCCTCTGTTCTTTCATTCTGAAATCCAATTCATTCAAATGTTGGGCCTCCTCAATTTCTTAATTTTCCCTTTTATTTTCTTTCACTTTATTTTTTTTAATATACCATCTAGGGTATTTCCTCAACTTTCTCTTTCAACTCTTTTATTGAGTTTTATATCTTTATTTTTCAAAAGCTCTTTTTAATTCTCATAATACTCCTTTCATACTCTCCTGTTCTTGTTTCACAAATGTAAAATACATTATATCCCTGAGGCTATGAATGACTTTTTTTTTTTTTTTAAGATTTTCTTCTCTCCTTCATAGAAGGCTTTTTTTTTTTCTTTTTGGTAGCTTGGTATCTATTTTTTATATAAGCTGATTTCCTCAAAAGTCTAGTAATACTTCTTTGTTGTTTGCCCAGTTTAAGAATGGGGGATTAAAAAGCTGACTGGTATCTCTAAGAACATGGTAGAAGTTGCTGATTATGGGATTCACTCTGGCTGGGTTATTCTATTAGGAAACCCTAGTGTTACTGTCTTTAAGTCTTTGCTCAAAGGTTGGTCAAACGACACAGAAAAGGATCTTCCAGGTCCCGATACATAAGGCCTGGGAGTCTTCTGCCTACCATCACTGGTTTAGAATCAAGCATCCCAAACAGACACAAGTTTCTTCCCCAAGATTAAGCAAAAGCAGTATCTAAAAAAGATCTCCCAATTATATATTAGAATGTGGTTAAAAGGGGAAATGTTAGGTTGCATAAATGGTACTAAAATAAAATTTTTTAAAAAACCCATGGAACTACACAACACAAACCACAGCCTACAGATAATGGCACAATTATAAAAATGTGCTTTCATCAATTCTAACAAATGTACCACACCAATGCAAGGTGTTAATAATAAGGGGGTATACAGGAATCATCTATTTTATGCATGATTGTTTCACAAACCCACAACTTTTCTAATTAAAAAAAGAAAAAAAAGAAGCAAGATGAAAACACAAGACTCCTGATTCCAAACGCAGTGTCCTTTCCATTATGCCATTCTGCATCTCCATGTAGGAGATATATTTATTTTTATTTATTTATTTTTATTTACATTTATATCTGTATAATTCTTAGTTTAAAACTATCTCAAACTTATGGAAAAGTTGCAACCACAGTATAACTATTATTTTATCCCTGATCCATTTGAAAGTAAGTTGCTGACCTGATGCCCCATCACCTCCCTTAGTGTAAATTTCCTACGAAGTAAAGAAGTTTTAAAAAAAAAAAAGATCTCCCTCCTAAATCCAAGCCAATAAAAATGTGTCTAACTCCAGCTCTGGATTTCTAGTTAGGAGAATCAAATCCTTTCCTTTCCTTAAGCTAATTCTGATGAATATACCACCTTTTCACCTTCATTTTTTTAATGAGATATAATAAATGTTAAACAAGCACTGAACCATTAGCGTTTGAAACCGAAATTATCCAAACTCAGGTAGAAAGGTGAAATTTTATATTATACTAACAAAGGACCTTAACATCAGAAATCATTCTTCTCTCCATTCGTTACGGGAGGGTTCCAAGTACTTACTGCTCAAGAAGGGCTCGCTGCAATAGTGGTAAAAAAAAATACTGAATTTACTCAGACTTCAAACTGCTCTGCCTTACCGTAGTTCAAGAAACTCATATTTTGACTAAATACTAAATATTCATAATTCCAGGCTTGCTACTCTGAAATGAGATAAGGTCTGAAGTAGTTTGTTTTTTACATGACTCAGAAAAGATAATACTCTGCAAGTAGAAAATAAAATGTGAAGTTCTAAACTAAAAGCTTATGAAATTCTGACGCAGCCCTTGGAAATCTAGCATGTCTAAAAGACAGAAAACACCATTTCATTGCACACTCCAAGAATTTCAAAATGATTGCAGAATATCTAATCAAAGCTCAGACCTTTCCAAATATTTCAATCAAAATGGAAAATCTCAGAGGACTCCGAAGGATGCACACCAAATTTTGGACCAAAACCTGATCTCTGAACATCCCTGCTTCCACCTGCCGAAGAAGCAACATGCAAATAAGAGTCTTAGATCACCAGAGTAATGGAAGAGTCATACGTGTAAAAGGCTGTGAAGATGAAAAGCAGTGTTAAGAGCCAAGAGCTATTATCAATGTGAGTGTCCTTCTATTTATATTCACGCTGTCACCCAGATCACTCTGCTAATAATGCCTAACTAAATACATCTCCTCCCCACTCTTACCAGCCTTCCTAAGAAGAGACAGCCCCTGCCTCATTCCATCATCAAGTGAGATGAGCTGATTGCTTGGGGCAAAAGGTTCACAGAATTTTGCCATTCACCATATGCTCAGAGCTTGATTTACCTTGATTAGGGCAGCAATTTACTCACCATTTTTCAACCAGGCTTCATTGGTTTGCACTCAAAACAGACTGAAATCTGACACAAATTGCTGCCCCAGCAAAAGAAATGCTAATTTTTTACAATCAGATTCACACCTCAATACTAAGAAATAAGATACGTCAGAGATAATAGGCAGTCACGAGTAAATACCAGCCAACCATTCCCACAATAACATGCTGTGTCTTCTAAACCACGGTTTTAACTGCCACCTTTTAACCTCCCAATCAAACAGCATGTACAAAACGAGTTAAATCCCTTATATGGTATATATGGGTATGTGCAAAATGAGAGAAGTGAGAACCTTGCGAGTTACTTGCTTGAGAAGCGAGCACCCTAAGTGCACACCCTGGGGAGCACTTGCAGAATTTTTAAGCAGGTTGAATTTAAACATTTGGAAACGGATAGAAATGACATAGCACGTTACTGGGAGTATAAGTAATAGTGCTGAATTGTCTGTGAATGTGGCTGAAAGGGGTTGTTTAGAGTCAAGTATGTCACCAGACTATATATAGAAGTTAAAATATGGGAAGGTATAATACAGTGAATCTTGCAGTAGACAATGTCTGTGATTAACTAACACTACAAATATTCAGTTCTTTCAGAACTAGACCAAATGTACGACACTTTTACAAAGCGTTAATGATGGGGGAAAATGTACCTATTGCAAACTACCGTCTATGGTTAACAGTAATATATTAATATTCTTTCATCAATAATAACAAATGTACCACACCAATACTAGGAGTCAGCAGTGGGGGGATAAGGGATATGGGGTGTTTTGTGTTTTCTTTTTTATGCCTATTTGTTATTTTTCTTTTTGGAGTAATGAAAACCTCCTAAAATCAACTGTGATGATGACTGCACTACTGTGTGATGATACTGTGAGCCACTGATCATATACTTTGGATGGATTATATGGTCTGTGAATATATCTCAATAAAATCTGCATTAAAAAAAGAGAACAAAAGACTTTGATCTACTGAAGTACAGACCAGCTGAGTGCCATCTTACTAGTTTACTCTTTACTTACAAGTTATTTATGTACTTTTAACTATTCACTAGCTATAAATACAGGACGATGAGGCTCGAAATACCCAACTAAATACTACTATACAATATATCCTCAAGGAAAATTGACATCCAAGCCACAAAATTAAACCATTCTTAGCATATGACTGAGCTCCATGAAATTCATGACACAGAAGAGCTTGCTCATGGGGCCTTTGAAAGAGGCCTGAGATTTATAATTAACACAGACATAATCACACTGGGTCTTGACATCTTGGACAAACCCCAAATACTGGATTTTCCTCCCCTTCCCCCACAAATGTGAGGAGGAATAAATCAGGGTATCAATCCAAGTTTGGTAACAAAACTAAGTGACCCTTAGAGGGTCACACAGTGGTGTGTGTGTGTCTCACATTATCTGACACGTGCATATTAGTCATTTTAGATAAATCAGAACAAGTGTTGTAGATGCAGTCGTGAGAACTTGAAAGGTAAAGAAACCTTGTAAGGAATCCTTCCAGAGCTGAACATGTACAGGGAATGTCTACTCA
Source organism: Choloepus didactylus (assembly GCF_015220235.1). Taxonomy (NCBI): domain Eukaryota; kingdom Metazoa; phylum Chordata; class Mammalia; order Pilosa; family Megalonychidae; genus Choloepus; species Choloepus didactylus. The sequence goes on from NC_051314.1 coordinate 136,862,191, forward strand.
ACGGTGCCTAATTTTCTGAGTGAGTTTTATTAATTGATTACTTCAAGCCAGATAGATGGACATCAATAATGCCTGAGGGGTGCCACGAAGTTGAAAATGCCTAAAGCAGGATCTTCTCATGGAAACCAAGACCCCACTCTACCTGCCCACCTCTGGGGAAAGCAAACCAAGAGGGAATCTCACCTGCTGAGCTCTGTGATCTGGTTGGGGATTCTCAAAACCACCAACAGCAATTCAGGTTGTTTGTTTTTTTTTTTTATTTTATTTGAAGCCACAAATATATCCATAAAGTTGGGCATAAATCAAATTTTGTAAATCATATCATTTAAACACATGAAGGAAGCTTATTCTTTACTGAAGTCTGACTGCAAATCATTAAACAAAATAGATTTTTTTTAAATGCCCTAATTTACTTTAGGTAGTAAAGAGCATGGAAAACACTGGAGGGGGAAGCAGAGGACCTGGGTTTATACTGTAATATAACTTAACACTTACCAGAATGCACTCTTGGCTTTTTATCCACCACAAGGAACACTGTTCTTCTCATCTGCAAAATGAGCAGACTGTTCTAGATGCCTCCTCACATCTCACCTTCCACTCAAACATTTCCAGAACTCTGGGTTTTTACTTACCTGCCTTGTTAAAATTAAGTGTACATGGCGGGAGAGAATAATACATCCACTAGAACGGAACAGAGTCACAAAGAAGGAAGTATGCACTGTGGTGTAAGGTTGGTCACAAAAGCTTTCATGAAAGAGCTAGGTCCTGACCTGGGGCCTTGAGAAAAGAACAAGGCTGGAGCAGGAAAGGGGAATGGAAAGTTCTTCACGTTATGAGTCTGAATTGGGAAATGGCCAGGAGACAACAGACAACTAAGATGTGGCCAGCTGACAAATGGCCTCCAAATGCCCAGCTGGCTGCTCAAAGGCTTCATCTGACAAACTGTACAAAGCCACTCTAGTTTACAGTCAGTAGAAGGATGAAAAGGGAAAGAGAGCAGGATGTTTTGCATTTTATAGCAGGCTGAGAAGAATAAAGCACAGTTCAGTTAAGATTTGAAGACAATGAATGACAAGGACCAATCGCAAAGCTCCAAATACTATTTCTTTTACACACAGCCCCTTGCCCTACCTACAAACAGAACACCAATATGAAGTACCATCGGCGGTATGTTCGATCCCAGAGTTGGCTCGATTTCAGTAAGAGTGCGATGGAGAGTGGACTGGAGAAGAGATGAGAAAAACGAAAGCTGCTGCTCCACAACTGTCAGCTTTTATTAAAATGATGGCATCCAACCGTTCACATCTCCTTCCCGAAAATCAGGGAAAGCGCATTTTTGGCAGAGATTAGATGCACCAAGGTGTGAAGCCTTCGAAGACCTTGAAAACTGTCAGCTTCGATATTAAACCATCACCAGCTGCATTCTTTTTAACTTCTTTTTTTCTTTTTAATTAGCATCTTGATGGTAATGCTTCTCAGAAGTCAGCCTGACTAACCCTACTCAGTTAGGAAAGTCCTCTCCCTGGAAATGTCCTTCCCAGGCAAAGAGATTCTAAATCAAAACCCCAATCTTTGGGAATCCCACCTGCCACAGTACAGACATCTGAAAAATCAACAAAAAACAAAAACAAACGACATTATTACCAGGAGTTAATTAAAAAGGGGTACATGGGGAAAATTTCACCTGTTGCCAACTATTATAGTTAAGAGTAATATTTTAATATGCTCACCAACAGTAACAAACGTACCACACCAAAACTATGGGTCAATAATGGGGCGGGGGGGGTGCTAAAAGATATGGGAGGATTTGAAGTTTCTTTTTTTATTTCTTTTCTGGAGTAATTAAAATGTTCTAAAATCGATCATGGTGCTATATGCCAGTATCCATACTTAAGATGGCTTGTATTGTGTGTGACTGTATCTCAATAAAGTTGCATTTAAAAAAAAAAAGAAAACCCAGGAAGGGAGGCCTCTCACAAACAAACCTTTTTATACATTTGGAACTTGAAAAGCCTCTTCTTGATTGAGCTAACTGGGAAATTGAGGCTGAGAACTGCAAAGGAGATAAACAAAGATAAAAAAAAAACCCAGGATAAGGAACTACTGCTTCCAACTAAAATCATGTTGCCTTAGTGTAAATGTTAACCAATCAATCTAGACAAAAGAGCAAAATGGGATCCAACCTACAGTTTTCAACATAGCTAGAGTTGGAGCTGTAAATGTTACATTTATTGTTAGATTACTTCAATGGGTTTATTTGTAAGTAAAAGTATTATGAATGAATAACTCTAATATGGTTAGAGCACCCCTATTAGCAGATGAAGTGTAACTTAGGGAATTAATACAGTGATATTAATTAATAAGAGGTGTAGGCTGCCTAAAAACTAAATGTTTGTCCTCTGGATTTCTTAGAGTCATGATCTCTGACCTCTGAATCAGGCAACTGTGGGTTAAGTATCACCAGATAAACCCTCATCTTCCCCAACTACCTCCTTTAGGAGGCTCCTCTTTGCCACTCCTCTGCCCTTGGGAAAGCAAATCAAGTTTCTTCCCCCAATTTCAGCACAATGTGCTTTTTGCTGTATCCCCTTCGACTTGCCAAACATTGTCTGTCGCTATCTCAACAGCAGTCCATTCTACGGAACATTTCTCCAAGCTTTCCACATAAGTCGTATGTCTCTTTCAGACAAACAACTGGAAGTCTGTTGAGAACAGTTTCTTATGAGTGTTTCTTTTTAAACTGAAGAACTCTAACCTAGGCCACCTGCCAACTGGTACCATTTCTAGCAAGTGGCAGATCCTTTTGAGGTTGCATGCCCAGCGAGTATGTTTGTTTAGTACAGAGACAAAATGACTACTATTGAATATACACGTTTAAAAAACAACAACAAAAAAAATGTCTTGAGGGAAACATCTTTTCCAATCTAGAGATGGGGGAAAAGAAAAATGACTGACAGCACAAATGCTTCCTCTACAACTGTTAAGGATGGACCTTATGAAAGAGTCAAAGAGATTCCTCTCTAATAAAAAGATAGGCTATTTGTCACAATGCTATAGAAATAATTAGTCATGTCTTTTATCTTTTAAAGGAGGTTTTTAAAATAATGTATGCCTAGCTAGAATTCCATACTGCCATTCATCATGGGAAAAATCAAAAACAGTGGAGATCAAAGATTAAAATTAAGGAACGGAGCCAGGGTCACAGCAAAAGCTCTGAACCAGAACTAGGGTTACCAAATTCCCAAAATTTGGTTCACTTTAGCCAGGAGACTATGTTTATTTACGCCATACTTGGAACACTTTCTAAAATAATGCAAAAAGTCAATTTCTCTGAAAACTCAGGTACTTCGATTTTGCAAAAACTGACTTTTTCTCTGGTGCTTTAAAAGAAGGGAAATTAATTTCTGTTCCCATAGAGCAAAGCTTTGATATGTCAGCTTCACAGTCTGGGGTCAACCATACCAAGGAAGAGATGTATGCACAACCAGCTGATCTAGACCACAGAGGGCAGGCACAAGATGTTCACGTAGCACTCACAGAAAGGTAGCTTTTGTTTTTTGTTTTTTGTTTTTTTTGCCTTCAGTTATCTACATGGGAAGAAAACCCAGTAAAAGACCAAAAATTAAGATGAATCTAAAGGACTGTACTCATCAGTGGCCAACACTGTTAAAAAAGGGAAAATTCTAGGCTTCCCATCACCCACCTCACTTTTGATAGGATCTTTTTTGACTTCTACTTTCCACTTCTTCCAGACTTGAGAATTTTTAATACCCGTACCTCCATTAGCATTACAGCATTTTTCCGAGGAGGGAAAATAAAACTGATTTATATTAAAACCAATTTTCTAATCGGGATGGAATTTCAGAAATTCAGTATTTTTCAAATCTTTAATGGTCAATTCAGAGGGCAGTGAACAATGTTCAATTCTAACCCAGGAACACTGAGTATTTTCATGTCTATATTTAAAAACAAATAATCTTCATTGAAGAGCTCTGCTCTCCCATAACTATCTGAACCAAAAGCAACAAGAAAATCCTCCAGTCTACTCATTTCAAAATATTTGGGTGACCCCATATAAGCTCTCCAAAGACTCAACTTCCTTATGTATAAAATGAAGGTAGCAATACCAACCTGTAAAGATAAAATAAACTAATGCATTTTAAATATAAGACACAGAGTCTCACATGCAATCCAACTACTGTGGTGGGGATGTTAAGACAATGTAAGAGTAGGATTCAAATCCTAACTCTCTCTCTCACTAAGTTTACCACTTTGGGCAAGTTACTCATGGCAAGTCTGAGCCTACTCTTCTGAAATGAGAATGCTAAAACTCTTACAAGTAAATAAAATATAAAGCAGTAAGAGTGGCTGGCAAAGAGATGTTTAATTAAGCAAGCTAATTTTAATTTTTAAAATTATTTGGAGTAAACAGATTAATTCCAATTCCACTACTCTAATCCCTAGACCTTCAGACCCACCTGTCCTGTTTTAAAATGATATTTTAAATGACACTCTATAGGAACTTGCTTGGAATTTCAGACTCTTGGGTTTTACCTTGCAGTGATTCCATTCAAACTTTAGTTTTGATTGAAACGGGAAAAACACTGCCAAATTTCACAGAAAGCAAGGAAGGTATACTTCAGTATCTTTTTATAAGACGATTTTTTTCTCAGTCAATAAAACCACAGGGGAAAAAATCAAAGGAAAAAATCTGTCCCCATTTTCCCCTGCCCATCAGGCTACATACTCCTTTTCTCTAGCCACAACTGCTGACATTAATTGCCCTATTTTGCAGGATTCATCAAATGTTTTAACAAGGACTCTATTAAAATGTGTCATTTTTTTGTTTTTAAGGAAGTCAAAAAGGAACAAAACAGAAAAGCACAATGGATTCTTTCTTTAATCAATGTTAAAAACAACTCTCTTATCACATGAATGGAAACCTATGTGGCAAGAAAGTAAAACTTTTTGATTAGTGTCATCTTATCCGTAACACAAGTGACCCTAACTAGCAACTCTTGGTGAAGTAGCATTTTCACTACAGGCTAACCAGATGGGGAACATGACAATGGCAAGTTTGCATCAGAACACTGTTGAACTTCCCATACAGAACCAATCCCAAGGAACCTTATTTGGTAGCTTTTTACAAATCACGTAACATTCCTTGTTATATAAAAATTCCAAATTGGATATCTCCCCTTATTTACAATACACAGCCCTGCCTATAAACATCTTGTTTACACTGACTTAAACACAGCCAACACTTGTTTTAACCAACAAGATCATTTGTCTTATGAATTGTCCCAGGACACTTTTAGTGTTACAAAGAAAGGAAGCCCTGCCTGCTGGGAATGAAACGCCTTGAGCTTCAGAGCTGATTTTTCACTTACTAGATTATCAGACTTGCTACAGGCATCCAGCCACACGATAAACATTAGTGAATGAAGTCCAAACACTCTCCTGTCTGGGATGTTGAATATAGAGATCTATTTGCTATGGTCCCTTTTAGTCCTAGGAACTATTAGAGCAAAATCAAATCAGGTGTTTTCCCCTGGCTTGTATTTAAAGACATGGTGACCTAGCCCTGCCTGTGCCATTACCGATGAAATTTGTGAAGGCTCTATTTGTCCACACCCCAATTTTTATTTCTCCACACTTCACCTTTTCCAGAGCATAAATGGAAACACGACTCCATGGGGAGCTTCTATCAGTTAACAATAGCAGAACTTTGCTTCTGCACCGTGAACACAACTCACCACCTGCATTCACAGATATCCTGTCACCCAACTGTCAACTAGGCCAGTAGTGTTTTCACTGTACTCTGTGGACATGAGGCCGAAAAGTGAATCCCTTGGGCATAACCGCATTTTTTCCCCCAAATAGCAGCATCAAGATCCTTATTTTGTCAGTAAAGAAGCTGAGGTTCAAGAAGATGATATATCTGTCCAGGATCATATGCTAGACAGAAAAATCTCTAAAACCAGAAGCCCAGGCCTCCTGATTCTCTCCTCTTTCCTTCTCTATCAGGAATCTTCCCTACCAGAGTTGGTGGACCTCAGATCACCACCCTGAATGCACAAACTGACCTTCTTGTTTGTTGTAACCAAGCATCACTACACTAAATTTTGCTTCTTTATTTGTAGAATGGGAACAGTAAGTTGCTACCAAAATAACATGGATATAAGCACAGTCAGAGAAAGCTCAAAATGTGTCTTGAATTAGATTCCAATTTCTTTCTGGTCCAAGAACCTTTATGAGTTCTTATTTTAGAATAAGGTAAAAACATTTTATACCACTATTGTTACACGGAGGTCAAAAATTCTGAATAGCAAAACATGGAGAGAAATGTCCAAAACTGGTATACTAGAACTGGAGGTAATTAAAATCCCACAACAGACATTTTTTGTTCAAACTACTTAAAGGAAAAAAAAAAAATTTTTACTATTCTATCCTGACAAAAACTTTCAAGCTTAAATATAAACACTAGGGGATTGGAATTTTCATTGCATGGACATCTTAGATCCCCAAATGATCATGTATTAATTAAATGGAATCCTCATTCACTTACTGCTGAAAGCAATGTTTTCATCACTCAGCATTTCTTCTCAAGTTGGCAAGTCATTTGTGGGCAATGGCATGTAAAGACAGCTGAAAAATGCCACGTCAGCTAAAGTGGGCAGAAATGAGATTTGATAATATTCCCAGGAAAGCACTGGAAGGCCCTATGATAAAAAGGAGAATAGGAAGGAATAAAGACTCCTGAGACCACCAAGGTTTTAGCTCTCTTTCTTCAGGAACTATTTCAGCTTTTTTTTTTTTTTTAAGTCAAGAATCCTGAAGGTATTTATTTATTATCTAGTCAAGTTAAAAAAAATTAGTCCATAATTTCTGCAAGAAAACATAAAGAAGAAGAACTCTTTCCAATCAATTACTCCCATCATTAGTGAAATGCATCTCCCGGCAGGATGGTCTGTTTTGAGGTTCAAGGAGCCAGGATCCTGATGGAAAATGGGGAATAATCAGTTCTTGCCTATTCAGGTCTCCCCTGGAACTTCCAGAGCAATTCACATCAAAACAGGGCAGCCGTTCATACTTATCTGGGACCGGGGCAGTGTTTTACACTAGCACAGGAATGAGTCCTACACGCATTAAAAACACGGGGAACAAGAAGGCTTCAAGTGTGCATGAGCGTGTTTTCCCCTCCCTTCCTTCAGGCAGGTGGTTTAGTCCCAGCACTGAGTTAAGATAAAGCTCGGATACACTATTTACTTACGGAAGGGAGCAAAAAGAGCATGTGCTATTTTAAGTAGGAAGAAAGCAGCAGTTCCATCTCAAAGGAGAGCTCAGCCGACAATCCCTGGCCCCTCCCCTCCCCCAATACCCTTTTCCCACTCCTTACCGGTTCAAACTCCTCCTCCCCCAACCACCTCCCCAAGAAATGATGCCGAATTTAAACCTGTTTTCCCGTTCTCCAGCCTGGTGAAACACGGATCCTTTCGCCTAGTATGGACACGCCAATCGGCCTCCTACTTCCCTGAGCTACAGTGCAAGGATCGAAGCGCCAAGGGATGAGGAGGGTGGAGGGCAGAAGTGATGGATCCGGATTAAGGCAGGTTCAGCCTTAGAAGGAAAGTGGTTCCGCTCCAGATCAGCCACTGGAGCCGACAAATGCGGCGGGAGGGCGGCACTCTCCCCGGCTGGGGCGGCAGCGCGCGGGAGCCGGAGGACCCCAACCTCTCTCTCCACCGACAGTGAGATCCAGGAAGGCGAAAGGGGGACGTTGGGGTAAAAGGCAGGATCTATGATCTGTGCAAAGTCTGATTATTGCACCGAAAGGAGGAACATGTACCAGCACGGTGCCTGGCCCTTCCGGAATCCCACCCAACTCTGGAAATCCAAAGATCCCGAAAATTCCGAAAGCGAAACTGCAAGCAGGACTCGAGAAATTTGAGGACAGTCTCCCAGGCTTCCCGGCGTCGACTCGGGACTCCCGGCACCAAAACCACTAGCCAGAGTAAGTCCCAGAGGAGAGTGGCGGTCGTGCGCAGCCAGCGCCGCGTCCGCGAGGATTAGTGGATTTTTAACGTGTGGAGGTCCCCAACTCCGGAGCCCCGCAGGGCCCTGCGCCCCCTGGGTTCCAAAGGCAGTGGTCCGCCTGGCTCCTACCCGAGTCTCGGTTCCTCCCTTCTTCCTCTCCTCCCCAAAAGAAAGGGAAACTTGGGCCCTGAAAGAATCCCGTGGAATGTTCTTTGTGATGGCTCGTGCATTCACGTCCACAGCGCAGCCCCGTGCAAAATCGCGGGTTCGGGGCGTTGGAGTTAACTGTGCGGCGACGTCAGAAAGAGGAAGGGAGGGGTTCCCAGCTGAAATGGTCGTTCACAAGCAAAGAGCCATTTTAGGATGGTTTCCACTTAGGCGAAGCCGCCTCGGTCGCCCCGGGGAGAGCCGTCCCTGCGGAGGAGGCGCGGGACCTGCAGGCTGGAAGGGGCCCGGGCTGGGTCTGGGTTTGACGCGCACTGGGACACCGGAGCAAAACGCTTCCAGCCAGGAGCGCTGCAGATCTGTCCACCTCCGCAGCCACGTGGGAAGAAAAAACCTGCCGCCGCGTCCCCAAGGCCGGCGACGCTGCCCCTCGGCCCCACCCCCTGGGACACCTCGAGGGGGAGGCCCCTCAGACAACGCAGCGTCCGACTAAGTGGCAGAACAAACCAATCCTATGGATCCTACCTCTAGGCCCCTGCAAGTGCCCAGACACCAAGCACTGCAGTAACGGCAAACCTGGCCAATGTTTTCTTTCTAATCCTGTTTTTAAACGTCTGGGAGAACTTTGCAGCTGCGCGGTCAGGTTCGCAGGCCCGGAAGGAAGGAAAGCTCCCAGGACCTACCCGGCTCCCCGGGTCCCACCTCCGGGGACCTTCCCACGGACACTGCCGCACGACCTCCGCTAGGCCGCCACGTCCTGGCCACGGGCGACCCCTGTCGGGGAGCCGGTTCCTAGCCTAGCAATGTTCCGATATTCTCGCAGCTCGGGTTTGCTTGCTTTCTCTATACTGCCTTCGATTTCGCCCCCAAGCTCCACTCCCAGACCCTTCTGGACCCCAGATCTGGCCTTTCCTCGGCCCCTCGCCGCCCTAAACCCCATGCGACAGCCCGCTCGCCTGCCACGGCCCGGGAATGCCCCTCTCCGATCCGCCCCTCTGTGAGCCCAACCTGAGAAGGGACACTTTCTTCCCAGAATGCTGTCCCCATCCCCCACGTTCCCCGTAGCGTAACGCGAAAAGTAACGCGCGTAAAACCTAGCCCCGACCGCAGACCCCTCCACCCAGCTCTGAGCGACCTCGCATTTCTGCCCCTCTAGTTTTGCCCTCCCACCCCACCCAGGCGCGAGAAGCAGCAGGAACTCCCCATTAAGCGCAGCGCGCCTCCTGCACACGCGCACACACACACACACACACACACACCTTCCCCAGGAGCCTCCAGCCCGATGGCACCGAAACCATGGACAGTTAGTCCTTTTGTTAAACACCTCCCCTGCTCCATTTACTCGGGGCTTTAACCGCACAGAATCCAGCATAGGGAGGAGACAGCGAGCTCGTCTCCTGGAAAGCCGAAATAAATTACCTCTGCCCTCATGTATTTTTCACCACGTGTCAGCAGTTTGTCACGCCAAATCATGGCAGAGTCTGATTCCAAGACGCTTTGGGCACACAACCCCCCTCCCCGAACTGCACACGCAGGCATGTATGCACACTCATCCAAACGCACGCCCAGTGGTGTGCTTGGATGCCCCAGTCCGAGCCACCCGCACCCCTCCACCCACCACCTCTCCACTCCTCTCCCTTCTGGCAGTGGACTTGACACACCCTCGCTCACCACGGAAAAAAAAAAAAAAACTAGGGCAGTTCATTCCCTCTCTCTTTTCCCATTTAATTCGCTAAAGTAGCTCCTGGGGTAACTAGAGAGAGTCGGAACTAAGGAATCTCAACTCCGGTTGGGTTTTTTCCCACCTCAAAACCTTTATTTTCAGTTTTTAAGAGACACCTTAGCCCGCCATATTGAAACTGGCACGGTTTATAAACACTCATTCACCGCAGTTGTAGCGCTTCCAATAACACTTACGTACGGATCAGGCTCTGGACGTGTGTCTGGCAAGAGCATCGCAACCACTTCCCACCCCAACGCTCCCCCCTCCCTGGCTAATCCCCGTCCTTCGCCCGGGGTCAAAATAAATAAATATATCTAGCAGTTTGCAGTTGCTTTCTGGCAGATTTCACCCCAAGACACACACACACACATAAACACATAGAAAATAAACTCCAGAGCCGGATTAGGTTAGTAATTTTGAAAGGAGGTCACATGAGAATCGACAACAGGAAAGCCCCAAGTGACAGGATATTACTTTAAAAAAAAAATGAACAAAAAGATCATCCATGCTGGAGCACGCTCCGAAACTACTACTGACAATCTCATTTTAGCTGCACAGGCAAACGCGTCCAAAAGGGCGATTCCAAAAATACATACGATTTTTAATCTCTCGCTGTTCTCCAATCCTCCCCCCACCATATTCTCCCCTCACGCCTCAACACGCACACCTCCCCCCAGCCACCAAAAAATAAAAAGAAGAAGAAAGGAACCACAGCGAGGAAGGGAGCGAGGGGCCAGGGACTGCCGCGTTGCTAAAAAGGAGTGAACAAATGAGGAAGGTGCGCGGCGCAGGGGGGCTCCGCGGTGCCGCGGGCGCGCACGGAGGACACACTTTGCAACTACGGGCGGACTCCCGCACAACCGAGCTTTGCAAAGCCCAGAAAAGGGAACGCGGAGAAGGGGGATCGAGGGAGCAAAAATGACAACCCGGAGCGCAGAGTGGAGTTTGAGGCTTCGCGGGAGTGGTGGCGCTCCCCCCCACCTCCCGCCTCCTTCCTTTCTCTTTTCCTCCTCTCCCCACCCCCCACGCCAGGCTGGCTCTTGGCTTCCCTTTTTTTACACTCTGGAAAAAAAAACTGACCGGCGCGCTCAACCTGCCGGCCGCAGAGCTCCCCCAGGCCGGGGCTGGGCGCCCGGAGCGGCGGCCCGAGCGGCGTCCTACCTGGTGAAGTTTGTCCTCCCCGCGGCGTGGAGAAAGGCCCCGTGCCCTGGCACTGCCGTGCAGGGCCCCCGGGCCCCCTGGCTCGCTCCCTGGCTCGCCCTGGCTTTCCGCGCCCGCGCTCTAGCCCGCTGCCCGCTCCCCGCCGCCGCCTCCCTCGCACGCCCGCTCTCGTCCTCCCGCTCCCACTACAACCGCCTTCCAATATGGCATCCTCGCTGTGCGCATGCCCGGCACTCTTTTTTAAGATTATTATTATTTTTTTAATGCAGTGAACTCCTTCAATGACCTTTTCCAGCGCTTGCAAAAATTTTTTAAGCCAATTAGCCTGCGTTTCGTTCCCCACTCCCTCTCTCTGCCCCCCCACCATTGCGCCCCCGCTAGCGGCACAAAACCCCCCACACCGCACACTGCGCACACAGATTTCATGCTCACCCTCTCCCTTCCCGCTGCACTCCCTTTCCTTCTTCTCTTTAGCTCCCTTCATATATCATCTGCAGAAAGTTCAAATCACAGGCGTTTCAGGGAGAACTGGAAAAACTCAGCATTTGACTGGACGCTTTTTGTGTTCTCTGTTTGCTGCCACCTTTTCTCCCTCGAAGAATTCCTGTTGATGAAGTGCACAAACTTGCACTTCATCCACTGAAGCAGCGTTTCCAGTGGAAAGACGTTCAATTAAAATAAGCGGCCTTTGCCCCGCCCACTTCGCCCCACCCCGAACTTAAATTGAGCGTTTTCTATACAGATTCAAATGTTTTCTTACCCCTCGGGGATGGCGGGATGAGGCCGGGGAGAGATTTTCCAGGGAAACGTGCCCCAAGGGGGGAGAGAATTAAGTAGGAGCTGCTGGGACGAGCTCGCAGCTGCGTCCTGCCGGCCTGGGGCAGGACCCAGATAACGAGGCTCGAGCCGCATCTCCTGGGGCCACTCGAGGGTCAGGACGCCCGAAAAGGGCACCTGGCGGGAGCTGGTATTGTAGGGCGGGAAAAGAATCCTTGGAGGACTTACCAGAGGAAAGCGTGCCCTCGGCAATGTTAGAGGGAACTGGAGGCCGCGCAGCCACGTCCAGGGCTGGATTGCCAGGCGGCGTCTGCGGAGCCCGCCCGCACTTCGCCAGGGATTCGAAGGCGGGGGACCGAGGGGAGGACTTGGGGTTGGGGCGCAAAGGAGCTCCCGGGCCTTCTCCGCATTGGATGGGCAGAGACCGAACGAAATGGCCCCGGTGCGGAAGCGCTGGCTATTGCCGAGTGGGCAGCACCAAGAGCTTCCCAAGAGTGGGGAGGCGGTGGGATTCTGGTTTTGGTTTGGTGATTATTTGCCCAGGAAATAGGGAACGGGAACGTTTGGTCAGGTTTTTTTGCTTTATTGCCAAGGGGGTGAAATTCGCCCAGAATCTCCCAATTCTGCGTCCATTCCTTTCTCACAAACCCCTCTCGCCACCCCCTCTCCAACTTCCCACGAGGCGGGAGACCCGGCGGTCCTGGAGGCCCCTGCAGGCTTGCAGATACCCCAGCCCGCCGTCTCCCGGTGGCAGGAAGGGACCCCCTCTATGCAGCTGCAGAGAGGACTGTTTGGACCCCGCCCTGCCACCCCAGAGGAGCTCCGAAAAGGGGGTGGGGTTGAGGGTGCCGGTGGAGAGCTGGAAGCCGTTCGGAAAGGTTGGGAGCAGTTTTGGGAGATGCGGTGCGATGGAGTGAGGGGAGCAGAAGGTGACTGCGCACGTGAAGGGTGGGTCCTCCCAGACGAATCCTCTCCCTGATTGCGGGCCCCAGAAGGCGCCCATCCCGCCCCCCCCCCGGCTCACCGCGGCGGGGCTTGCGGGGAAAAGACTCTCCCCCAAACCTCGACCTTCCGGAACGCCTCTCCAGGGGAACCGCGGCAGAGCGCCTAGATCCCGATCGCCGTCGGGAGCAAGGAGATCCCGCGCACGTCCAGCCTGGGGAAGCCATATTACCTTGAATTCTGGATGGAGCTTCAGGAGGTCTAAAACTCCTCCACTCTTCTGTTCACTTGGGTCTTATGTGCACCAACCTCCATTTGACAGTGAGACGCCTGAAACCCAGAACTGTCTAGCGTCCCACAGTCACAGCTACCCAGCAGCAAAGTTCAAACTCCAGCCCAAGTCTGCGAACCCTCCAGCTCCCTAGGTCCCTCATCTTGGGACACTAAAAGGGAGCCCCGAGCTCTATCCCCAGAAGGTCGCAGAAGGAAGAGATTTCTCAAAGGGTCCTGGCCCAGTAGCCCCACCCCACCGCGCACCGCCTCGGTCAGCGCCCCGGGGAGTCTCCAAATTCAGTTGAAGAACGAACCACGGCTCTTGAGGCTTCGAGAGCGTGCGCTCCAGGCACTCTAATGGTTAGCTCTGGCCTTTGGTCTCGAACACCCACGTCACCTCTTCTTGCTCCTTCACACAGCGGGTCCGGGGGAGGGGGGATGGGGAGACAAAGGCACGGAGGAGGTCCCATCTCGGGAGCACTTAAGCAAAGGAGACCCGGCCCTCGCACCCTTCTCCCCGCCGAGGCGAGCGGGCTTGTGCGAGGCCGAAGTGCAGAGCCCGTGCGGCCCAAAAGGCGACCTAAAAGCCGCCCTCCCCGGAGCAAGCCCCGCGCGCGGCGCCCACGGCTTTGGCCGTGACCCAGTGGGGCTCCCGCGGCCGCGTCCCCCAAGCGTGCGTCCCAGGCCTCGCGGCAGACGCTTGCTTCCCGCCCCTCGGCAGGACTTCCGGGCTGCTACTGTTTTGAGAGAATGCAAATCGGGGTCCCTCCTCGCGAGCAGAGAAGACGTGGGTTGCAGCCAGCCATTGCGCTTCTCCAGGTTTGTTTACCAGTGTTAAGTAATTATTATGCACCGGACGCTATTTCCTCAAAATAAAAACAAATGCAAAAGAACACTTAATCCCCGGCTCGAGGATGGTGTAAGCATCATTTTACCTGATTGCTCCAAAGTAGTTGAGTTTCTTTACGGTTTTGGAACTTACACCCCTGTGTAACTCTGTCCGTGTGTTCAGAAAACAGTATGGAGTTACATTTTTTATACCCACCATGATTTAGGAACAGAACCATGAAACCCTAGTACGCCGTGGTTGCACTATTATAGAGAATCTAAACGTTGTCTATTGTGAAATTTCTCGAAGTTCGGGGCCCTTCTACATTCCTATTGCTTTTCCCTCGTGATGTCTTGAAGTCTTGAACGTTCCTTGGTTTTCTTTTTTGCATCCTCCCCCCATTCTCCTTTATCCAAGGACACCAATAGGAAAATGAAAATTGGTTAGAAGGTTCCCGGAGGCAATTAAAGTGGCCCCTTTATCCCACTTCAATACCTTCCAACTTTCATTTTTATTTCAGAACCAGACACTTGAGGGATATGGGTATTCCAGATATAGGAGACATCCTAAATCAGTTAAAGATGAAAAATCCAACATATCCAGTCAAGGGTAAAGCACGGGTGAAAATTGTGATGCTTTTTCAAAGTAAAAAAGTCACAGAGTCCAACTCATGGAAATTTAGCCAATGTAAATCTCATAAGACCCCTCTACATATTGTTAACATTTCCTAAAAATCTTGGCAATAAGCCTTTGATCACACCAACTGACTGTAAATGTTACTTCATTCCTAAATTAGGGCTAAACCATGAATTTTGTCACTTTTTAAATGCAGCTACAGATCTAAGTTATGTCTTCAGATAGGCTTTGGAATTCTTCGATATGAATTAAGCTAAATTATACAGAGCACTAAGATGATATTTATTAGTTATAATATTTAGATGCCATTCCATTTGTTTGATGATGCAACTCAAAAGCACCTCATTAGGAATATAAAATAACAATTAAAAAGTTTGTCCCTCACAGTCTGTGTATTTCTAAGGATTATTTCACAAAAAAGTATTGCAGTAGAGTTGAAAAATTATGTGTATATAACTTGTGTTATTTATATTAATAAATATTTTAATCTTCACACCAAGGAAAATGTTAGTCATTTTGCTCTTAATTATTCCATCTTTAAGTTATTATTAACCACTGAGAAAAGGAAATATTTTAAAGAAGAAGAGCTATTATGCTTTTTATTTTTAACTTTGTTCTAGTGGCATATATATTTGGTAGCAAAATTTCCCATTTTTGCTATTTTCAAGTATACAATTCAGTGATGTTAATTCATTATGCTTTCTTAATATAGAGAATATTTAATGAGATATTGGATATACTACCTTAACACAAAGAAGGGAGGGTGGATAGAAGTCAGAAACAAACATCTGAAGATTTTGTGCAGTATTCTCTCTAGTCAAGGCTTTAAACCAAAATGTGTTTTTCCTAGGCAACCAAAAATAGTATTGTTCCATCACCCTTCCAAGGTCACTAGAAGTGAAATCTAAAGACACTTCCCTTTTTTTTTTTTTTTTTTTTTTTTAACCTTTTTCCTTACCACATATCCCCAGTTGAAGACTTTGGCTCATGTATTGGGAGTCAAATGACCTCAGTCACTGCTTCATCACTGGTTACCTATGTGACCTTGTGTAAGTTAAGTGACCTCTCTGAGCCATACTCTTCTCATGAGTCAAATGAGGTGATTGGACTAAATGGCCTGTAAGGTCCTTTCCGACTCTAATGGTGTTTATCAATCTACTCCAGCCCAAAGCCACAAATTGCTTTCTATACTATTTTGACACCATCTCAGCCAATTTGAAAGAGCAAAAATGTAGGCGCCGGGCTCATAAAGAGGAAAAAAACTCCAAGTAACCAGCTTGTGGGGGAGGAAGTTAAGGGCCTCCTTTGTCCTACTACTCTGCAGCAAAGGTCTCTCTCAGGCCACATCTCTGCCTAGTTTAGATTACAATGGTATTTTTTGCATTCACTGTATTGGTTTTTGCCTGCCCCTATTAGTGTACTGAGTGTGCACCGAGATCTCACAAGCGCTTGTCACACCCTCAGAAACCCTCATTCATGCCTCTTGTATAATTTGAAGGAGTTTCAGGCTTCCTTGACAACAGGGGGGGAAAAAATAACAGTATACGAGGCATATGAAAAATGCATGATGTCTGAACTCTGCTATGACATTTAAAGAGATGTGATGCTTTACTTGTGAATGAGCCTGTTTGACTGATGGTTTCTTTCTCCACTGAGGAAGACGAATCTCCTGACAAAAATCACTCCCAACTTCTGAGGCTGCTGGCATGTGTATTTGGATTTCGCAGTATCATATCCTTTGTTTGGATCTTATTTTATAATAGGTTTAATATTTTAGATCTTGTAACCTTGCTTCCAGCCCTGGTAAGAGGCAAAGAAGCTGAGGTCCAGAAAGGTTAAGTGATGGACGTCTCAGACAACAGTGGCAAAGCAGGGCCTGAATCTCAGTTTTCAGATTCTTCCTCCACTCAAAGACAGCAAAAGGGAGAGGGAGGATTTATTTAGTACCTGTTTTGTGCCAGACCCTCTTCTAGGTGCTTTTACATCTATGATAGCATTTACTATGTTCTAGTCTATATCATATGTAATATCTCTTTTAATTTGCTGAAAAATGTTTTAAACATATGTTCCTGGAACATGTGCTTGCATTGTGCTCTTTACTGTGGAAGCCGAAGTGTTGTCTGGGACCATTTACATTCTCTAATCTAAATCCCTTAAGACCAAGGGTATGTAATGGGGAGGGGGGGGCGGGCAGCACAGGTCAGGGATGTGGTCTGTACCCGCAACAGTTTTTTGTGTGTGTGCATTAACCGGCCTGAATAAGGGTGAATTTGGCACAGTGCAAAAGTAAAGAGTCTCATTGGAATTACAATGTAAAGTAGACTAAACAAATTAAAACAAGCAACCAAAATCACACATCAAAAAGAGGGTTTCATGTATAACCAGTGGGCACCAACTATTTTAATTAAAGTGCCCAACTATGCTATATAGAGAGGAGATGTCAGTGTTGGGGCTCTGTACAATCCTAATTTTATTATAGCTTCAAAATCCTCAACCTGTCTGTTTTTCAATGTATGAGTCACTTTAGATGACCTTATTACAGAAAAAAACACTTATTATCATGATCAAGAAGTGAGAAAGAAAATAAAACTTTTTTTAATAGCTCTATAAAGACTTGATTTGCAGTGCCATCTACTGGAAACAAATATTGACTTGCTTTCAGATTTTTTTAGATTTATTGGAACAAAAAGAGTATTGGGGTATTAGTATCAGTGGTAAGAGAAATTGTAGGTCCTTCCCATATTTGATGACAGATGATCACTTGGAAGCTCTAGTTTTAAATAAACTGAAATATTTATTTGTATCAAATTAGCTTTGAATGTTAGGCATATAGAATGTGTCCATGTTTCTTTGAAAAGTAAAAACTGTTCCATTTTGCAGGTTTTCAAAAATGAGCCATTGAAACTAGGTTTTGAATAGAGGGCTATGATTTTTTGTCTTATCCCAGTAAAAATTTACTTTTGTGCTTATAAATTCCTCTGAATTGAGTATGGCTGATGAATTCTAGGAGGATTTAATTTTAATTTCTTACCTTAGGGGAAGGTCTCAAAGATTTTTCAAGGTTTTCCAAATCAATTTTTTTGAAGAGATTAATGTATAAGTAATAGAGATAGACTAAAATGAACTAATTAAAAATAAGAGCAAACTTCTGCTTACTTTTATTCATTCAATATGTATGAGGCACTGTTCTAGGATCTGAAATACAATGAACAAATCTAAGCCCTGTCCCCTTGGTGCTTACATTTCAGCAAGGAAAGATTGACAACAAACAAATGAATATATAATGTCTTGTGGCGGTTGATACAGTGGGAAAGACTAAAACAGGAGGAACGATAGAAAGTGACAATGAGAAGGGCCCCCATGTGGGGTCTGGCATTTTATAAGGGAGGGGGTCGGGGGCATGTCCTTAGGGTGACATTTGAGCAGAGGCCTGAATGAGGGGAGAAGATTTTCCAGGCAGACAGAAGAGTTAGAACAAAAGCCTTAAAGATGTTTACAAGGGTTCTATTTTAAAGGAAGAATAAATTAATTATATAAAATTATGATGATTTTTAACAGCATACGCTGTTAACGCCTATCGTCTAAATTAATAAGGAGTGCTAATGGGGCAGATGGGAGACAGAAACAGAGTGATGGGTTCAAACATTGCTACATGTCCATGTGTCCCCCAAGGGACGGATCCCAATTTCCCTGAGTTTAATTCGATTCTTGGGTTGAATGGCACTACAAGGTCATCTGGTCAGGCATGCGCATGCGCGAGCGCTCCCTACGTTAGCTCCCAGATGAAAAGTCGGCGTGGGTTTGAATACCTTGCTCCTTTGCATAGCCCGGTGCATCTTTGGACCACTCTGAGTCAGAAAGTTCATCCTTACACTGAACCCGTTTCTACCTTCTATGGTGTTTGGGGTGAGCTGAGATGGGGCTCGGAGAAGGCAGAAAGGTCTCATTCTCTCCCTTCCTGGGCGGGTGGCTTCTGTGATCGGAAGCCCAGTTTAAAAGTCCAGGAATTGGGCATGGATGTCCCAGGAAATGTGGCCTTGCAGCTGACACTTCAGTGGACTCAGGCTGAAAACAGTATCTGGAAATGAATCCATCCATCATCGCTGATTCGGCTTACATAAGAACTCCTCGCGAACAGGATGATTTTTAAGCCTTGTCCTTATATTGGACACAAAGCCAATGGAAATAGTTGTTGACGCCACTAAGAAACCTCAGTGTTTCATACTTGTACTTGACTTTCATTCCTTGCTTGCTTTGCAGTTATGCTGAACCAGAAATCATTGCTTAGGGATAATATAAAAGAAATAATCTGGAAAACATAGTCAGTGACAAAGGAATCTGAATAAGCAATATAATACAGTCACTAAAGGCCAACTTCCTTTGGTTGGAGGATTAATAACAGCAGTTAACGTTGATTGAGCACTTCTAGGTGCCCAGACTCTGCCAAGGGCTTTGCATTCATTAACTCATTTACCCCCTATAGAAATCCTGTGGGTTTGGGGGTCGGGGGAGGCAGTGTTATCACCCCACTTTATAAATGAAGAAACAGAGGGGCTGAGAATGATTAAGCAACCTGCTCATGGATGCATAGCTAGTAAGTGTTAGGACCAGAATTTAAAACCAGACAGTGTGGCTCCTGACCCTAGACTCATCAGCCCTAAATACACTGCCAGATCACCTCTCTCCATTCTTAATGAGGGTAGAGATCCCAGAGACAAAGGATAATTTGTGGGACAGAAGACCAAAGGAACTTGAGTCATTAGACAATAGAAGAAAAGGATAAAATGAAAAGGAGATCCAGGTACAAGTTCTTGAACAACATCAAGGTAAATGACAAACAGCTTGGAAAAGACAGACTGGCGGCCCCAGCCTTATAGGATTAAATCTGAGGATAAAAAGTGATGAGGATATTCGGAATGTGACAGTAGCAACAATAATAAGAAACTAGCACTTACCACCTGCATGTTGAAATGTTTTATCTTAATTAATCCTCATAAAAGCCTATGAAGTAGTTACTATCATCGTATCTCTTTTACAGTGAGGGAACTAAGGCTTAGAGAACTTAAGCGATTGCTGAAGATACCCAGTTACATTATATAGCATATGTATATATTCTAATTTTCATGTTATTTTAGAGCCAAAATAGTGTTGGAGATTGGGCTACATTAAGACACTAGTAAAAGCTAGTGGTTGTCTTTTCGCCAAACTCACCAGAAGCCTTAGGGAAAGCCCCTGGTTTTCTGTTGAATCAATATCTACCTAAAGAAGTAGGTAGGGCATTAGAATTAGAAGCCAGAAGGACTTATATTTACATCCCAGCTCCAAAACATTAGACCAAAAGGATCTACCCCTCTGAGTTATTATGAGGATTAAACCTCTCTCACAGAGAGAGAGAGAGACTGGCATATAATGGAGGTTTAACAAATTCTGTCTGCTCCATCTGTCCATCTGTCCACCTGCCACCTGGTCAAAATGTGCATTGTTCATGAACTTTCAGTTCAATCTTGCAATATTTTTGGAGTCATGCTTAATAACTATATGTTGAATGATTGATTGACTCAGATGACATTCCATTTGCTTTCTACATTACCACAGTGTTGTACCCTATGTGATCCTTTTCCAGCCTTCTACCTCACTCACCTTCTTCTCTCTTATCTTTATCCCTGCTCTATTACTCAATAATTTCATTTTCCTGAAAATGTGAATAAAATGTTCCAAAACAAGAATGTGGCTAGCAGCTGATTCATGTGATATTAATTCATGTAAACTATATTCTTCTGATCAAGAACAAAGCCTTCACATATACCAATGCTATGTTACTTTTGTACAACTTCTTTATTAGTCCCTAAAAGCAAAACTAATGTCCAGTTTGACTCTCACCAACAGAACATTCCTAAATAAATCATGTTAAATTCACATGAGAGAGGTAGTCATAGAAATTATAACGCAGCTTAAAGTAGTGAAAAAGAAGAATAAGGAATGATGAGACTTGGATTCAAATCCAAATGGCACCCCTAAGCAGATTCTTTGCAAGTTAGTGAATTTCTTGAGTCTCAGATTTATCATCTGTGAAAGGGATATATTAACTTCTTATCTCATATAATTGATAGGATTAAGGGAGATAACAAAATGCTTGGTAACTGGTGCAGAGCTTAGAGTTGATTGCTGAAAAAACATTACCTTTGCTCTTCCTTTTTTGCTTAACAGTAAACTAACTTTCCAATTCTAGCCCAAACTATGAGTCAAAGAATACCGTAGAAACAGGCGAAGCGTGAATTCAGAAATGGAAGAGTCTAAGAAAAGTCTGAAGACCCAAATTTGTTCATGTGAATTTTATCATGTGAATTTGAACGAAGAATTAATCTGTTTTTGTCTCAAGATACTACTTTGACAAAATGACACTGATAAAGATCTCAGTCCAATCTTGGGCCACTCCTCCTCAGGCATGTTGTAAAGCAATGCTATAATCCAAGTCATAGTAAGTTATTATCTGTTTTTATTCTAGTCATTGTGATAGACACCATATGCTTTCGTATTTGTACTCTTGTTCCAAAATGGTTTGGGCTCTTAGAAAGAACAAAGCTACAAAATTTAAAGTAGAGCTTTCTTGTGAATCTTTTGCCAGTGTCCTTTAGCTGCTAGAAAGAGAGAGAGAGGAAGGAAGGAAGGGAGGAAGGAAGGAAGGGATCGAGGGAAGGAGGGAGGGAGGAAAATATTTGTAAAACCAGAAACTACTTTGAAACAGAAATATCTCCCTCTTTTTTTCTCTTGACTCTGAGTAGTGTAAAATTCATGTTGAATGAGCCAAAATTTTCTAGTTTAAAAGAATACCATTTTTTTCATTCCCCTTGTCAACTTAAAGAAAACTTTTAGCACATTTTTCATAGAATGAAAAAATACAGAACTCAAAATCAGAACCCAAATCTGATACTTACCATAGTCATTTGCACATAGAAGGAGTTCAATGAATGATTGTTGAATTAAGTCCTGGCTTTGGCCTTGGCCTCAGTGTAAACCATGTGGTGATGTGCTTTCTTTTCCCCTTCTGTAAAATGAGTGGGATATTATTATCATCTGTACACCTTTGTAAATATTGTATGGGATTCCTTACACTTCTGCCACTTTTTTACCTTCTTGGAAGAAAGGGGACAATAAGGATGTTGTTTTTGAAAGCAAAGGGTGTTCATATGGCCGGGTAAAGCCATCTTTTGCACTCCCTCTGGCTTGTTTACTTTGTGTTCTGTTATTGGGAGCAGAAGGGGAGAACATCCTGGGTAGAAGGCACAGCCATGGGCTTCTGATGTTTTTAATAAGAAAGCTATTTTCATAAATGGAATTTTAGTGACATCGCAATCAGGGGGGTGTTGAGGTCTGCAGTGTGAATTGTGCCTTTAAAAAGCTGTCACTAATGTGACTTTCAAACCGGAGAACCCCCAGGCGTAGAACCAGAGATCTCGAAATCATTCTCATGGTGAACTCGGCCCTAGCACCTTGCCAGCATCAAAGAATGGCTAGAATTTGAACCATTATTAATATCATTGTGATTCTACCTTGAGTGTCAGCCCTGGGCTTCTGTTGTGCAAGTACTTGCTGGGCACTGGCAGCTTTCGCTCAAAGCAGCTGACTGTGTTGCTTTAGAAAGGGAAGTGTCCGTCCCAACTGACACAGGTCACGAGAGCAAATAGTTCGGAGGCATGAGTCTCCCTTTCCACCAAAATTATAAAATGTATTGCTGTGTTCTCATTTTGGTTATTGTGGCATTCTGATACTTTCACCTAACATTCAGTACAATGGCCCCATACCAGGAATTTTAATGGTAGAAAGATCATGTGCATTCGTGGTGGGGAAGGGGAGAGACAAATGTTACAGTTTATCATGGGACTTATTCATTTATTTATTCATCAATTTATAAAACAAGTATGCCCTTGGACCACCAGCTTGGGTGTACAATCAGGAAGTAAAGAAATGGCCCCAGCATTCTTGTGCCAAAGCCCTGCTACTTACTTCCCTTGTTTCAAAAGTGTGAGTGTGTGGGGCTTAGGAGATGAGTGGCAGTAAGGGATACTTTGGGAATATGACTGTCCTCTGTTTTTGTTTGTGTGTGTGTGTGTGTGTGTGGCCATAGAGACTCCACTGCTCCCATTTCAGTGCACGGAGGCCACACTATTATGCTTGAACCTCCTTTGTCACAGAAGGGGTGCCAGGAAACTGCAGGAACCAGGAGCTGCCGAAATAACCCAGCTTCAGTGACACGGGCCTCGTGTTACCACTGCCAGGGTTAGCCATTCTTTGTCAACGTGTTGGTGTTGACTCTTCTGGGGCTAGCTGCCACCTAAGGGGTGATCCCATGTGTGTGATTATATCATCCCTCATCTAACTCCAGTTTTCTTCTCTGGCGAATAGCACTGAACCACAATTTAGACCTGCATTCCACTCGCTGCTCAGCTTCTCACCAGCTATGTGATCTTGGATGAGTCTAAGTTTTCTCATGACAAAATAAGAAAAAAAGAGAAACTAAAGTTCCATTTAGGCCTTATAAATCTAATATTTCCCATGTTTCACCTCTCCTCAAGTGCAAGATGTCTTCTAAGCTAGGGTTCTGAAAAGCTCTTAGAATCCCCTTCAAATTCCACCCACTCTCTCTCTCACCTTCCTCCCCCATAAATGAACGCATCAACTACAACGGTGACATCTACCACTTAGGAGTCCAATCGCTGAAATAACTCGAATGCTGCTTCAAAGATGAAGCAATAAATTTGCCAGAAAGCAAAAATGAAGTTCAACCAGGAATGTCAATCAGACTTTATTGCCAAAACCTGACCCAACTCATCCCTTCCACAGTCTCCTACCAGATACATAAAGCTGGTGCTCGAGGTTGTTTATGGGCAGACAAGAATGAATCCATCCATTTTGTTCCTCTGTTTAAATCCCAGTGCACCTCTCTTCCATGGAGGGAGATTTGGGGAAGAGAGCCAATGTCTTTACCGTACTATGCTCCTTTTAAGTCTCACCTTTACGTGCATATCCTTTGCCCAGAAATCGAGCTTCTAGAAGTATTAGAATACTTTAGAAACTAATAGGACAATTATTCAAATATGTTCATCACAAAGCTGGTGAAAATAATCATCTCTTGGGATTGATGAAGTCAACTAAGTTACATGCATACAATAGAACGTAATACAACATTAAAATTATGTGGTAGATTTGCATCTGTCAACATGGAAAGCATTTTAAAAATATTTTGTATGCCATGTTCTTATTTTTGTAAAAAGTATACATGTATATTTCTAAAGAAGGAATCTGAAAACACATATGCCAAGATGTTAGAAGCATGGTGGCATTATGAGTAATTTCATTTTCTTCTTTATAACTGTCTATATTGAGTGATTTTTATTACAACATGCATATGTTGATTTGAACAAAATAATTATTTTAATAGGTAATAATTGCACATGGTACAAAATTTTAAGGCTACAGAAAGAGGAAATAATAAAAATTAAAGCCCCTTTCCACTTGCATTCCTTTCCAGAAGGCAATTACTGTTACCCGTCTTCCTTAATCTTCCCAAGATAGTCTATATTTCCTCTTATATTAACTTTATAACCAGAAAAAACATCAATCCTAGTTTTATTTTGAAACAATAATTTCAGGAAGATTAAAATTAAATCTTCCATTAGTTAACTTAAATAGAAGACCTGAAGCACTAATATGAAGACTTGGATAGAGCCTAAGACAGGAAATGATGAACTTATCACCCAACCCTGTGGTAAGTATAATGACCTTCTTTTTTGTATTACATTCATTAAAGTACACATTTTTCTCCCCCGTGATGCTGCACATTTTTTTAAGAGCAGACTTGGTGTCACAATTTCGAGTGTTCTGCAGTGCCTACATACAATAGGATAAATTAAAATAATATTTAAATTTTGACTTCTATCATTTATTCACATTTTATGAGTAATATTGCTCTATAAATGCTAGAAATTATAAATCTTAAGTAACTTCTTTGTATACAACAAGCAGGAAATATATATTTGCTTAAATCAGTGAAAGAATGGTCTGAAACAAGATTGAACAGTTGTCTCACAAACAGGTTAGCAAACACTTATGCTGTACTTGCTGTATGCCAAGTGTGCTTGTATGCCCTTGACAGATGCTAAGTCACTTAATCTTCTCAACAGCCCTGTGAGGTGTTCCCCCTATTTCTTGAACTTCATTCTGTCACCTGCAAATGAGGCAACGTTTCCAGGATTCGGGATTTGGGGGGTGGGGAAACCAAAGCACAGAAAGCGTAAGTTAACTTGCCTAAGATCATCACATGGTATCAGAGGGCTGAGCCGAGCGTCAGACCCAGCAACCTGAGTCCAGGAGTGTGTGTCTTGTGTTAGTAAACCAGTGCTCTTCGACCGAGCCTCTTAAATTATTTTATAGTGGATAAACATGTACTCATTGCTTTAATCAGGCACTTTAACATTGTGGTTATTGTCATGCTATGCCCAAGATAAATATCTTAATATCATCAACAGACTTGAGAATTCTGAATCCTAGCCTCTCGCCTTGTCCATCTAGACCAGATCCCCCACCCCCCAAATCCCGAACCCTGGAAACGTTGCCTCATTTGCAGGTGCCAGAACGAAGTCCAAGAAACCGAACAGAAATACAGAATGTTCATAATTTACTGGGATGTTAACTGCGTATTCAAAGAACATTAAAAGCTATCAAAGGGAAAGTGGCTGGAGAGTGAGGTAATTGTATAAATGCCAGGGTTTGCGGTCTTATACATAGGTGAGTTGAATTTATTCTTTTCTGAGCTTGTGGTTCTTTCTTAAGTCTTGACTATGTCCAGCATCTAATGGGGACACTAAAGAGACACACTAAACAATTTGGGGTGAAAAACCAAGGTGGGCCTTTCTTGGGGCGATGTGAGAAGGCTAAAGTTCAGAGGTAGAATCCTGAACTCGGTGGGCCATGCAGGCAGCACCATGAAGAAAACAGGAATTCTTGGATCATTTAAAGAAACAGATCACTGCAGAGATGGAAGGAAATGTGTGAGTGATCATTGCTACAAAAAGCTTAATCCTTGGATCATCATCGTCCCCAACATTTTGGAGCTAGTTAGAAATGCACACTCTCTGCTGCACTCCCCAAACCTACTGAATTCAAATCTGCATTTTATCAAGATTTGACAGCCATTTCTTCAAATAGTTCAAATGCACATTAAATTTGAGAAACACTGACCTAGTTTAATTCCCTTATTTTGTAGAGAAAAAACTGAGTGCTATGAAGGAACCCAAACTCTCATCTCTAATCCAGGCTACAGACAAGAGTAAAATCCAAATGAGAAAATATAGACACTGATACAAAATTGGCTTACATACTAGGCTGTAAACTAACCTCTTGCTAGTTTTTGTGGTTTTAAGTGGGAGACACAGGTGATGCTGAAATGGGGAGTAACTTCAGTTCCTATGTAACCAGTTGAACTCCATAATTAATATACCCTGGCCACACTTGTCCCTCTATTATCCTACTATTTCTTGGACAAAATGTATTTTCTTAGTAAGGGTGATATTTCCTAGCTTCAGTTCCCTACCCCCACACCCCAGCACAGTCCTCAGGTGCAACTGCAAAAAAAAAAAAAAAAAAAAAAAAAAAAAAAATAGGCTGTCTCTTCCATGATATGATAATTACTATCAAATTTCAGATGTATTCCTCTTCTAAAAATATAGATGTTAAATGCAACATCTTAGCTGTACACTATGATTATCCTTCATTTCAATTTCTCAATTGATTTTCCAAGCAGTTTCAAATCAGCTAGGTATCTATTAGAAGGGTTTTGTTTTCCTTTTGGAGGAGAGATGCATTTATATTTTAACTCGTGGGAGAGATAAAGCAATTATAGATTATTAAAACATGGTGGTCTTAATTCCAACCTTGTAGGGGTTAATGATTAATTAGTATTTACAAGGAGATTGAAAAGTGAAATCATTCCTTAAACACTTAGAAATAGTAATTGTGTATACCAGTTGGCCTGAAAAATGTGATACCCGTTAGTTTATATCAAGGCTGAAGACAAGAGTCCTGGTGGACATCCAACTCTAGAATCCTGAATTCTTAGCCAGATTGTACAAGAAAATCTTGCTAGTTTGGCCCATATCATGCAATAGTATGGACTCATCCCTCCTTCTCAACCCATTTCTTTCTGTGCAAAAGATTCAACTGGTATTTTCTGAGCTCCTGCTATGTACCAGACACTATTTGGGGCACTTGCCACCTACATTATCACACTGATTTGTTTTTTTTTTCTTTATTAGAATAGTTGTGAGTTTACAGAACAACCATGAATAAAATACAGGATGTCCATACACCACACCACCACCAACACCTTGCATTGGTGTGGAACATTTGTTACAAATGATGATCACACTGACTTTTGAGTCAGGGTGTACCGCCTTAATTAGCCATGTCTTTCAAGTTTTAAAAAATGGTGATCCTCCTGCTTGGCATATACCCAAAAGGATTGAAAGCAGCATCTTGAACAGATATTTGCACACAGATGTTCATAGTGGCATTATTCACAATTGCCAAAAGGTGGAAGCAACCCAAGGGCCCATAAAACAATGAATGGGTAAATGAAATGTGGTAGATACATACAGTGGATATTATTCAGCCATAGAAAGGAATGAAGTCCTGTTGCATGTGACAACGTGGATGAACCTTAAAGATACAATATTGAATGAAATAAGCCAGATGCAAAAGGAAAAATACTATATGATCTTGCTGATTTGGAACAGTTAGAATAAGCAAGCTCATGGAGTCCGAATGTAGAGTACAGGTTACCAGGGTATGGGGTGGGGATTGGGAATGGGAAGTTAAGGCTTAAAATGTACTGAGTTCCTATTTGGAATGATGGAAATGTTTTGGTAACAGATGATAGTGATGGTATCACAACATTGAGAACATAATTAACAGCATTGAAATGTATATCAGAATGTGATTAAAAGAGGAAATGTTGGATTGTACACATGGTAACAAAATAAAATTTTTTTAAAAATCCACGGAGGACAGGGGTTTCCCCTGAGCAGCCGCTGCAGCTGCCAGTCGAGCTTCTTTGCACCCGTGGCCACAATGAGTTTATGTTGCTTTTTAGTCATCAGGGAAAGCTTCGACTGCAGAAATGGTATGTCCCACTGTCAGACCAAAAGAAGAAAAAGATCACAAGGGAATTTGTTCAAACTGTTTTAGCATGTAAACCTAAGACTTGCAGCTTTCTTGAGTGGCAAGATCTGAAGATTGCTTAGAGAAGATCTGCTACTCTGTGCTTTTGCTGTGCTTTTGATGACCATGACAGTGAACTGATTACCCTGGAAATAATTCATCCTTACATGGAATTACTTGACAAGTATTTTGGCAGCATGTGTGAACTCGATATCATCTTTGATTTTGAGAAGGCTTATTTTACTTTGGATGAGTTTCTGTTGGGAGGGGTAGTTAAGTAAGTATCCAAGAAAAATGTCCTCAAGGCCACTGAGCAAGCAGAGCTCCTGCAGAAGGAAGTTGAAACCCCACATAGTGTTCTTGAAGAAATTGGAGCGACATAACTCTGTTCCCTTGTCAATGACTTCTTGTGGCATTTTACACACTGTAGCTGTTCACTGCCTTCATATCTATTTTAGTTAATTGTTTAGGATGTTTGTCAGTATTACTGTGTGCAAAGCCACTTCATTCAGACCTACACAAAAATACTTTTTTTTTTATAGGGAACTTTGGTTACTCAATCGATTAATTACGGGACTTAAATATGAATTAGAATGATGCAGGAAAGAAAGATACCTTTTCTGGATAGTTGAAAGTTTGAATGTCAGTTTCTCTTAATCTGATTCTATGTATGTTTGAAAATCACACTGTGAGGCACTATGCATTTATTATATTACTGAATTTGACAAAGGAAATGGTTAAATTATAATGTGAAACCTGGTTTTATGAAACCAAAGAGCAGTGCAATATTCCAGTATATATGAAAATAAAGGGAATTGACATGTTACATAGCGAATGAAAATTTAACTCTATGGTGAGACTTTCTAAACCTACAAATTTTTACCAAAGACCCCTGCTGGAAGCTACACATCTTAAAACACAAAGGGAAAACAGATTTTTAAATGACTTAATTAGAATGATACTGTTTTACACAAAAAATTATTTCTTGGTTGTTCTGAGCCTGGGATGAGAAACATAGAATTGACTGTTTCCTGATAAAGAGCACATTCTTTATAAAACCAAAGCATATTTGACTGCTGAGATTAATTCTCTGTGGTCGTAATCATTTAGTCACTTAGTTGCATTGTTTTGATGCCTCAGATAAAGTGGAAATGTTGATTTATCAGGACTTCTTCATAACAGTGTCTTAACAGAAAACATGTAGGTCTCTTCACAAAACATTGCATAAGTCATTGTTTAAAGCACAAATATTCCTGCTGAGATGCTTGTTAAAGCCACATTTATTTTGCTTCCCTTCCATGGTACTATCTGGCTATAAGAAGTCTTAGAGAAATAAAAAAAAGACACCTCTCATAGAAAAGTGAGAGTTGAATGAGGTAAAATGGCATTAGCGGACCCTATATTTTTAAAAGCTGTAGAATTGTTTCAAAATCACTTTTTCTTTTTTTACATATTTAACATGTCTTCACAGTTTACATTTTAACTTGTGTTTGCTGGGCTGGATTAAGCTTTTTGTAATCGTGACCAATATTCAGGCCCCATGATTACTGTCTTATCACATCACCAACTAGTTGTAATAAATTTAAATGTACATCACCACAACGTGTTTTTATGTATCTCTTTCCAAAAGTATCAAACTATGGAGAGCTGCTTAAGGAAGAATTTTTAAATTTTTTTCAATAAAATGTTGAAAATTCACCTTCATTTGAGTGTGGTAGTTGTTATAAGCACACACAAGATAAATGGCAGAAGACTTAAGGAGTCTTCATGTACTTCAAGTTCATTAAAAAATGAATTCTATGCTACCAAAAGCTTATCTACACATTTAGTTTCAATCAATAAATGCTGCTTGAAAACATTGAAAAAAAAATCCATGGAACTACACTACACAAACTGTGAACCCTAAGTTAAACCATGAACTATAGTTAATACTATAATTATAAAAAAGTGTTTTCATCAATTTGTAACAAATGTTCCACACCAACGCAAGGTGTTAATAATAAGGTGGCATATGGGAATCATGTATTTTATTCATGATTGTTCTGTAAACGCACAGCTTCTCTAATAAAGAAAAAAAAAATTGAAAAAATGGTGATCCTCATCCAGGATTTATTTGAAAGATACTTTTTTTCCTTGCTCAAATGACTTACTCAGGAATTCCTTATTTCCTATGGCTAACAAATGATCAACACTATTGGGAAAAAATGCACAGACTTGAGACATTTCTAAGACTGCAGGGTCCCCCTAAGAACACAAAGCATTGCCCAGCAGTTCACTCCAAATGTAGGAAGTATGTGTGCAAGGAATGTTGAAGCCATGTAAGAAATTAGCAGCAGAGCTGAAATTATTATCCAGGAATACAACTCTCCGGGTCCTCTTCCAAAAGAAGAGGACATAAAGGACCTTTTGGCTTAAGTTGTTTGTACCTTGACAAAATGAAACATGCTCTTTCCCAATTCTCTGTGTAGGCTTGACGCTTTCTGTGCAATCAAAGTGGACTGTGTATTTTTTTATTAAAAGAAAATTGCCAAGCCATTTTGTAGGCGATAGTTGTGAAGCACAGGGAGAGCCAGAGTTATGTTTAAACTGAAATTAGGGAGAAAACCACACGTGGAATGTTCCTCCCTTCTCTCCCTCTCCCTGCCTCCAAAGGAAGGGAGGCAAGGATGAAGGGAAGAAAGGAAAGAGACATGGAGAAAGGAACTCAACAGATATTTCTCAATGATCTGGCTATGCAGGTCCGTAAGGATGGATGGAAAGGGGTTATCTAAAGCAATCATTAGGTTGCTTGCCTTTCTGTTTGTGCCAATATATCAATGTAGAGTTGCTCTGTTTTCAACAGTATTTATTGCTGCATTTCTGAGCATAAACTTGTCCCACTGTATTTTTTGTAAATTTTTTTAATGTTAAAAAAAATAAAGCAATCATTAAGCATCAATTATGGTATGTAGAACAGGCATTAGGGGCACATAGAAGTCATGAGTCATGAAAAGATTTAAAGGGATGACTAGAAGCCTTGCATTTTAGCTTGCAACTTAACTGCTCTCATTCATCCAGTCTTCTGGATCATATTTGATTTAGAGTTTTACAATATGAATCTCAGTTGCCTTATTCTGACATGGTGCCTAATTCCCTGAAGTCTTCATGAAATTCCCTTTTAATATATCTTTCATCATCATATTACAGTCTGTCTGGTGATATATGTCTTTCTGAAGATAATTATATCCCTCTGGTATTTTTTTTTCCTTCAATGACTTCCACAGTGTTTGAAATCTATGGTCTTTTCTCTTTTATCTCACAAAGCCTAACATTTTCCCTCATGAAGAGTTCTTTCATAAAGAGATCATAAAGTTTTTTACAGATGTTAATTAATTCTCTCACCAGGGAATTACTCTCCCTGTTTTGCAGCCTGGGGAAACTGAGGCACAAAGCTATGTCACATATTGAAGTTGTATAAAAAATCAGCACCAGAGCTTAAATTTTATCCAGCAGATAAAATTCTCGGTGTGCTCATCAGAAAGGAATTGTATTCTGAACTGGAGAAAAATAATGATGATCCAAAAATTAAGTCATAAAACAGAAGAGACCTGCACAATTTCACTTCAGCGACATATAAACCTGAAGGACAACTTATTCTTAATGAAGATTTAGCAGCTAAGGCTTAGAACAAAGCTCATATTGCCAAGAGTTTATTACCATATACATATACACACACAGCAGGACTTTTAGTATCCTACTACAAAATGTTATTTGAAATCACTAAAACTAAACTGCACCTGTCAAAATAAATCAACCAATACATTTAGTGACTCAGAATCCATGAATTTTTATCTTTTCTATATAGTCATTCATTCTTAATACTCCTTCCTCTCATTAGTGTTTAATTTCCAAGGCCTCCTGGTCCTATAAAAATAGTATATTGAAATGAAATTGGGTATTTAATGCACGATTTTGTCTTTGGATTCATCTGGACTGAGTTTGTCACACAGTGTGGGCTTACGAGGGCTGCTATATGGTTTTTCCTTCTATAAAATGTTTTTACAGCTTTATGCAGTAAAAGTCAATCCAGCTGACAAATCTTGGCTGTTGCCTTTATGTATGTCTGTTTGATTTAACACACGCTTGATTAACAATGGAGCTTCCTGAAGCTGTCAGAGTCAGTAAGGTATGCTATGCCTTTCTAGAAATGACTGTTTTTAAAAGAGAGATTAGGTAAACAAGCCATTCCTGCTGGTAAAATAATTGATTATGTTGCTGACTATTTAATATTAGGTTGAGCCAGAACTCCCTAGGGACAGTTTATTACATTAGCATAAACAAAGAGAACTGCAGAATGGGAGGTGGCATTTCTCCCTGAGGGAAGCAAATGAAGAGACGCTGGGGAGATTTCTGTTTGAAAAGAGAGCAAACGCTTTCCTTGCTGAAGTAACCAGCAGATTTCAATGAAACATATACATGGGTTTGAGTGTTATAAATAGCTTGGATAGTTTGCCAATGAAATATGCAGTTAAGAAAATGGTTTAATTAAGAAAGTTTAAAATCCTGAGTCCAGGAAGTAGGAATCTGGCTATTGTTTGCCTTTATTTTGCTCCATAACAGGTCCAATTTTGCTCCCACACTCTGGACACACTTGGGAAAATCTATTAACCTATTTTCCACAGACTCCTTTAGTAAGAGTGTCACAAGGAGAAATTGATTCACTCTCTAAGCTCCCTTGCTGAGTTAGGCATAAGATATATTATTAAAAGTCACCGGAGTAGCTGCTGCGTCGTATTATGCTTGTATCTGCAGTATGTCCTATAGTATTTTGAGCGTGTGTTTTCATCTGGGGACTGAGAGACATTTGCTTCTCCTGCTCTGTTGGATTATGGAAGAAGGAAAGAAGGAAGCTGACATGTATTAAGTACCCCCATGTCCTAATACCCCTGTTTGTGAGAGCTCAGAGTTTCTGCAGGCATTTTTTTATTGAATTCTGCCTCAATGACGTGAAGTCGTTATTATCTGCATTTTTTCCGTTCAGGAAGCGAAGACTGAGTAGGGTGTAGTAGTTCATTCAAGGCCACACAGCTAGTAAAAGGCCTTGCTGGGAACAAATTTGAGTCTCCTTCATGGCCAGGCCTGGGATATTTCTGAGCCCCAAAGGAGCTAGCTGTGAGTGCAGACTGGAGCAGGAAGGCTGGCCCTGGGGAGCAGGGGGGACAGGAGGCTGGGAGGCAGGGTGCCCCAACTGTGGCAGGAACCAGTCTTCCAGGGGACCGCCCCCACCCCCAGCACACCGTCCCGTCAACACTCTGTTCACATAATTATCTAATATTTATTGAGTGCTCTAATACCACCCCATTCTTCCCATTTTCAGGGGGAATAGCCAAATAAATAAAAGCATCAAGGGAATTGTCCCGATTTAAGAGACTAAGTTTATAATAACTTGAACAATGGAACTCTGGATATAAGGGCTGGGGACATAAGAATAGTGGATAAAAGGATCAGTGATGTTGCTCTTCAGATATTCAACTGTGCAAATCTTTAATTTAGGGATAATTGAGAATCAGTCATTTCTTCCCTGTTCCTTATTGTTGATATATTTCAGTCTTTATATATTTGTCACTAGAAGCATTTTCGCCCTTAAATTTTAACTTATGAGAACTACCACCGTCGTTGAAATCGCATCCATATGAGCTCCTTTTCTCAGCACCCATTGCAGCCCCACGCGGCCCCAAGCACAAGTGAATAGTTGACAAGGTGTTGACCTTGGGCAAAATTGTCATGAGGAATTCAACTGGTATGTGTTGTTTTCTGTTCTCTGTGGGATATACTTTGCAAAGCATGAATTTTGGAATCCGAAAAATGTTTTTAGATTAATTAATCAATTAGTGGACCACATGAATTCAAGATTCAAATTCCAGCTCTGAAGCTAACTATATATGATCTTGAGCAATTTTGTGTTTTTTAATTTTTTT
This sequence comes from Choloepus didactylus, assembly GCF_015220235.1. Lineage (NCBI taxonomy): Eukaryota > Metazoa > Chordata > Mammalia > Pilosa > Megalonychidae > Choloepus > Choloepus didactylus. Next base: position 136,895,906 of record NC_051314.1, read on the forward strand.
AACCATTTTTAATTGAAATATAGTCACATCCCATACAATCATCCAAAGTGTAAAATAGTTGTCAGAGTATCATCATTATAGTTATGCATTCATCACCACAATCAATTTTTGAACATTTTCATTGCTCCAAAAAGTAAGAATAAAATAAAAGTAAAAAGAATACTCAAAACATCCCATTCCCCTCTTCCCCCCTATTAGTCATTTACTTTTTGTCCCCATTTTTCTACTCATTTGTCCATACACTGGGTAAAGGTAGTATGAGCCATAGGTTTTCACAATCACACTGTCATACCAAGTAAGCTACATAGCTACACAATCATCTTCAAGAATCAAGTCTAGTGGATTGCAGTTCAACAGTTTCGGGTATTTCCTTCTAGCTGTTCTGATAAACTAAAAACTAAAGAGGAGATATCTATATAGCATATAAGAGTTACCTCCAGGATGGCCTCTCGACTCCATTTGAAATCTCTCAGCCACTGAAACTTTATTTTGTTTCATTTCTCTTCCCCCTTTTGGTAGCTGTGTTTTTTAAACACCTCAGACTTCACTCTCTTCATCTATAAAATAGGGAGAGGATTTTCTACCTTATTGAGCTGCGGTGGTGTCATTGGATCATGTTTTTTAAGGCTGAGGAAGATCAGGCCCCAGCGTTACCTGCAGGGAAGTCTCCTGGTTAGGAGAGGTAGATTGGGCAGCGGTTGGGGAGGTGGAGAGAAAGGGAGGTAGGTGAAATCAGGAGCGAGTTGGGAATGAGAGAATTGGTGGAGTGGACTGTCTGAGAGGAGCAGCAGTGCAGCTGGGAATACAACAGCATATGTCAAATCCTCATGGCAAGGCATGTTCCAAAACTTGAGCTAAGTGGAGAAACAGGGACAGAACTAGGTATGATATTCCTGGGACTAGTGCAGTGGCTTCAAGGGACGTCGGTAGACTAAGCAGTTGAGAGAATTAAACGAAAGCATGGGAAAGAATCTGGCCTGGAGCCAGATTTATAGGAAACACTCCCCATTTTCCCATTTCTTCCCCTTTCACTTCCTATGAAACACTCAGTTGCTCCTAAAGCTGCTAAAAATCCAGCTGACCCAACTGCATTGCTTTCAGATGATGAGTCATTGAGTGATATTTCTAAAGAGAGAGGCTCTAAATCCACACAGTGCCAGATGTCCCATGTATTCAGAATGACTCGATGTTCATTTGTGCACATTTTGGATTTTTAAAATTGATCTCATCTGTAGTGATTTATTCAAAGATAGAAATCAAAGCTAGGTTAACTTTTTGGATTCAGGAAATCCACTTTTTAGGGATACGGATGTTTTAAATGATTTTAAATCTCTGCCGCATTTTCTGAAGCTCTGCTTCTATCATGAGAGAAGCAGAATTCAACTGCACAAGTAAATCTGACCCCAGTACTATTTTGCCCTATTTTTAACTTGCAATCAATTATATCAGTGTCATAGTTTGGGCTTTCTGCCATTATTCCATCTCCTGCCTTCTTGTAATACTCTAAATTACCCAAGACAGATTAGTACTTCTCTTAGAATGTGCCACCAAGTTTATAACTAATTTAATCATTAATAAATAGTCCTCCTTTGGATGGCATTGCTCCAGGCTCCACCACTGGGGGAGGAACCCAGGAGCCCCTCCAGGTGGGCAGGGCAGAGCCTGAGATGACAAACAAAGGGAACAACCAGATATTTATGTCATGGACTCTAATCCCTTCCAAACCCAAGCCACACCTCTCTCCACAATTTCCCTCGGGCTCTTGCATGTACAATAGTGTAGTAGGAAGAGCCCAGCTGTTGAAGACAGAAAACCTTGGGTTCGAATCTCAGTTCTGAAACGTATCAGCAAGTTACTTCTTGCTAGTTTTCCCATCTGTAAAACTGAGAGAACACCAACCACGCAAAGTTTTGTGATTTGTTAAGATAGCACTTAAGAGTGCCCATCACACAACAGCTCCCTAATAACTGGTGGGTATGGATGTAATAGGTAATGTTAATGAAGCACCTAATATTCGCCAAGCACTAAAAAAAGAAAAAAAATGTTTTGTCATTTTGTTCCTCTTAGTGACCCTAAGAAATAGGTATCATTATACTCATTTCGCAGACAAGGAAACTGAAGTGCTAAGAGCTTACCTGACTTGTTCAGGGTCCCACAGATGGTGAATAGTGGGTGGAAGATTCCAATTCTGGTTTGGTAAGCCCAATGCCTCTTTTATTATTATTATTAAATCCAGTTTTATTATGATATATTCCCATACCATACAGTTATCCACAGTGCATAATCAGTTGTTCACAGTACCATCATATAGTTGTGCATTCATCATCACAATCATTTTGAACATTTTCCTTACTCAAAAAAAAAAAAGAATAAAAATAAAAGGAAAAAAGAACACCTAAAGCATTCCATACCATCCTATTTTTCATTTAATTTTTGCCCCCATTTTTCTACTCATCTGTCCATACACTGGATAAAGGGAGTGTGAACCATAAGGTTTTCAGTCACACGGTCACACAGTGTAAGCTACATAATTATACAATCATCTTCAAGATTCAAGGCTACTAGGTTGCAGTTTGACAGTTTAAGGTATTTCCTTCTAGCTATTCCAATACACTAAAAACTAAAAAGGGATGTCTATATAGCACATAAGAATACCCTCTGGAGTGACCTCTCAATTCCATTTGAAATCTCTCAACCACTGAAACTTAATTTTGTTTCATTTCTCTTTTCCTCAATCCCAGGCTCATCCCCGGGAATCATGTCCCACGTTTCCAGGGAGATTTACACCCCTGGGAGTCAGGTCCCACATAGTGGGGGAAGGCAGTGAGTTTACCTGCTAAGTGAAGCCCAGTGCATCTTAACTAAATATATCAGGATAAACTTATGGAAACCTGAAGATTTGTAAATGGTTTAGACCTTCTTAGAGAGCTAACATGTTCATTATTAACAAAAGAGTAAATATTTTTACATATGACTGAATAGACATTAAATTAAATTACAAAAGCTAGTGAGGTTTTTCAGAATCTATTTTGTTTTGAACCTATTCATTCCAATTTTAATAAGTTGTGTCTAAGTATCAAAATAATGTTGTGATAAGTATAGTTGAATCCTTCCAGAGAGAGATGGAGGTGGCTTGGAGAGAATGTAAGAATCCATGGAATAAACATCAAGACTTAATTTGAGGCTATCTCTTTTTGGGTTGTGACGTATCCATTGACTATCATTCCAAGATAGTGTTACTTGCACGCAGTACTGGAATTCAGTCTTGAACTAAATTTTTAGTGGCTGCTGTCAGCTTGTTTCTAGAGAAACTATACTTAGTTATGATAGTAATGTGGTGGGTGTTTGTAATTTTTTTAAGGGAAAATTGTTATTAAGCTGTCTGAATGGGACCTGTGACTATGGGTATGCCAAGAGGGAGATATACCTTGAACAGAAGAGGGAGAACTTCCTATAAAAAATGTGAAGTTTAATGAGATGAAAATGGAATAAATGTGATGAAAAGCTGCACGTGCTCACGGATTAGGGAAAGAGAAGTTTTCCCTTGTCCACGTGCTCGAGGGTGTTACGTGTTATCATCAATCGCATTCCTGTAATGGACTGGCTATCAGGGCCTAATGTCCACTTTCAGCAGCATCAAGAGCTGGAGCAATTGAAAGATAATAAGAGGAAAATGAGTAATGAATCTGTTTTATTGCATGCTGTAAATGGCCTCCATTGAAGCAAGCTGTGTTTAGGCCGGTAATAAAAATGAGTGATGGAGGCAGACGTTGAACATGAGAACTGGTTGAAGCAAGGAACATATTTTCTGCTTTTGAAAACAAAGCCTCACAAATAATTTGGATTGTGGAGAAATTCCTGGGCTGGAAACTTCCTGCAGCTCCTTATAGTTTTTATAAGCCTTGGCGAAGTGCTGGCAGTCATTTTTTTTGTGTGCTAAAACATGGGCAAGAGCTGAGGCAGTAACCGAGGGACATAGGATTTTATTTAATTTGTCAGTTTCTGGACCTTTGTGTCCCTCTTGACCAAAGACTGAGCTTCTAGAATTGTATTGATGTTCATTCAACACCCAGTGCGCCTCAGGTGTCGAGAATACTACAAACGTGGAGAGCTGTTATTCAGACATCCAATCAGAAGCCTTATCTCAGCCTTGAAATCATTAATCCAAAAATGTATCCACTCTTCCTTCCTGTTTGCACTTCCCCAAAAAAGAAATTAAATCCTACTTTCTGTTTTATTACCTGTACTAGTTTAAAAGCCTGAACGTTGGAATAACTCATTTTTCAAGAATCTTTATTATGCTTGACACCCTGAACCCAACCGTTACAGCAACCCATCAAGGTCCTTTTATCCTCATTGTAGGGTTTGGGAAATTAAGGCTCAGAGAGCCAGACGACTTGCCCCCTAATAAGGAACAGAGTCTGGAATTCCACGCTGAGTTTGGTGGACTGTGGCAGCCCGTGATCCTTCCACAGCCCCGGACTGCCTCTCAGAACCTGCTACCCGGTTGTGATCATCCTCAGCAGTCTTCCAAATGGAAGCATCCACAGGAACAGCCACGAGAACACACCTCCAGGCAGGTGGGTTGGCAACGCTGGCTCTGCAGGGAGCTGGAGGTAGGGACGGTTGCCCTTACGCGCAGGCTCAGATCTGCTCAGATCTCGGCCGTTGCCTCCAAAGACAATTTCCTGGGCTGCTTTGCAAATGGAAAAAGTAATATATGTGCCCTTCTGCCCACCCCCACCCATTATAGAAGAAACCATGATTAGGAAGATAGAGAACACTTTGTAAACTGGGACAAAGATGAAATTAGATCAGAGACTGGGAAAAGGAAACTGGGGTCCCTCCCCACCCCCAACACTCCACACCTTTGATGTGAAGTGATCCATTAGGGCCTCCCCAGTGTAATTTACCAAGGCTTTGGTCCTAGAAGCAAACTGCACTTCCCCATTGCTCTTTGTCACAGGAGAATCGAGGTGATGGCATGCAAGAAAAACGATTCTCTTTCCATTTCCACGTTGCACCCACCTTAAGATCATGTGCTCAATATCCTGGGACCACATGTATTTCCTGGATGATTTAGCAATTGCTGGTAGAAAGATGGGATGGGACTTGTGTAAGATTCTGTTCAGGGTTTGCTTCACTTTTGTGACTGAAGAGAAAGGAAAGAATTAGTTACAATTAGTAGTTTAAAAAAATAGATTCTTATTTCAAAGCAAAAACCGAAAAAAAAACTAAAAAACCTTTGAATCAGGCTCCTGCATTCTCCTGAGTGCTCTGGTGTGTTAGAACCCAAAGGACCCAAAAGTCACCCAAACACTGGCTTTGCACTGTGGCTTTCCCGCATCCTGACAATGTCGTTTCACCCCAGGAATCCTCGTAACATGTAGAATGTTAATATGTCATGAGGTGGAAATGAAATATAGTCACATCTGGGGGCAATGAATCAGTCCACCGTATCCAAACAGCAAGCCTGCAAAGGAGAGTTATCGAGGATTATAGCGGGAGTTTAAGAAGAAGCAGCTTGAAAACGGAACACTCAATGTGGCCTCCTTCTAGCTAACTAACAGTCAAAATGAGAGCCCAGGAGCCTCCCATCCCCACCCCTCACCCCCGCCCCCCACAACTTTACTGTCAAGGTCGCACATCTGGGGACACCCCTCCCCACCACATGCCGGCTGGGGAAATCAGTCCGTTGTTTCATATGGAGTGTGATTTTCTAATAGTGCTTTCCATCCGAAACTTACATTTATGTTTGCAAGCTTGATTTGCTTTCAAGTCAGATGTTCTCCCCAGTTAAATTTTTCTTGACTGACTGAATAATTTTGCAGCCCTAGGCTGCCCTTGGGCCTAACAGGTGAAGAACCTGAATTCTCTATTAAATGCACATTTATTTATTTATAAAATACAATTATGCATGACCCTACTAATAGATTAAGTCCATTGTTAAGACACTGAAAACAGAGGAAAATTTTAAAGGTGGGCTTAGAGGAGTGGCTGTGGGGAATGGGGAGGTAAAAGCTGAGTGAACTGAGATTCAAAACCCACCATAGAAAAATCAACAAGTCAAATGGGGAGCACCAGATCGGAAAGGAGTTCAGTGCCCCAACACACACATGGAGGAAATATTTGGGGCTTAATTTTACTCTTGCAGAGAAGCTTAAATTACGCTATGAGGACAGCTGATTCCAGTGCCAAGGCCACGAGTCTCTCAATCCACAGACTGTACATGGTCCACGTCTTCACAATCCATTATGTATTTTCACACCAGAGCCCGAGGGAAAATTCCATATAAAAATACCCTTGTTCTGCAAACAAGTCAAGTGACTTTGAAGTGAGATGAATCGAAGGCCCTGGGCATATTCAGTGGCTTAGGCACACTGTTTGCAGGTTTAACATTCCATAGATTCTCCATGGGATTGCAAGCCCCTGGGTTCTACCAGTTAGGGATAGAAAGAAGAGGTAGGGAATCAGAGCCCACAATCAGGACCTCTCTACCCCAGAAAACGGCAAAATATTTTTTAACTATTTTATAAGAAATTAAGCTGTCATGTAATCTAGACTGCAAAATTAATTGTTTTCATTCCTATCCTTACTTTAAATGTTTATCCTCATAACTTTCAGTGAATCTCTCTTTTTTTTTTTGATCTCTTATTTTTTGGTGTGTTTACTTGTTCTGCTTCTCAACCAAAACATTCCTTAACATTTGAGCGGGTTATGGGGATACTTGTGTTTTCGCTGTAGCCAGTTATTTTTAACTAGGAAAGAGCAGGTGGTAGAAGCCATGATTAAGAAACTAGATTCTAAAGTAGTGGTGCCCCCAAATTTTTTATTGCATCATACTTATACCAGTATAAAGAAAAGAGCCTGGATTCTCTATTAGATGCATATTTATTTATTTACTTATAAACTATAACAATGCAATATTATATTATTATATTATGTATATTTAAAATGACAAAAAAAAGAGAGAAAAATTTAAAGGAGGAGCAAGAAATGAACTTAATTGGAAGTTCTTAATTTTCTTCCCCCCTACCATTAAAGTGTCTCAGGCACCCCATTTTTGGAAACCACTTGTCCAGAGAAGAGGAAAAAGGACTTGAAAACATTAGTATTTGAAAGTGACTTTTTCAGTTCTGTTGAAAAAGAAACCAGAAAGCAGAACTGGTCCCTCAGAAACCAGCTTCAGTGTTTCTATCCTAAAATATACTTAACCCTGCAAGTTCATTTCCTCTGGCAGAGAAAACTGCCTTGGTCTGCACTGGTTTTGTCCCTCGGTGCCTCCTCTACAGGTTGGCGTTTGGGGCATAGATTCAGCAGAACATTAACTGCAGTTGCTTCGAGTAGCCGTTTCTAAGGAGATTCTGCTTGCACGTAAATGCAGGACGCCATGCCTTTCTTCTCCCCGATTTGTCTCTGCCTAATTGAACTTCCATGGGCTTTCTTCTAGCACAATTTTGTCTCTCCTACTGATAAATGGTCTTTCACTTTCTTGTTTAGAGCTAAGCTAACCTCTGAAATGAACCACTATTCATCTTCACCAAGTCCTGAGTGCTGGGATCACACCAATCGATGTGTATTCACAGCAAATTGGCAGAGCTCAAGAGTTATTTACTGGACCATCAGAAACACAGATATGGTTGTCTTTTCACCTTCTGGCTAATGTCCTTTGACATACGTAAGGTTTTAATTTCTTAAAGTCCATTTAATCTATTTTATCTTTTGTTGCTTGTGCTTTTTGTGTCATGTTTAAGAAATCACTTCTAAATCCAAGGCTGTGAAGATTTTCCCCTAGGTTTTCTTCTAAGAACTTTATGGGTTTAATTCTTAGATGTAGGTCGTTGGTTCATTCTGAGTTAATTTTTGTATGTGGTGTGAGATATGGGTCCAACTTCATTCTTTTGCATGTGGACATGTAGTTTTCCCGGTACCATTTGTTAAAGAGACTCTTCTTTCCTCATTGAGTGTATGTGATGGTTAGGTTCATGTGTCAACTTGGCCAGGTGATGGTGTCCAGGTGTCTGGTCAAGCAACAACTAGCCTAACCATTACTGCAAGGACATTGGTGGCTGGTTAATAAACCAGAAAGCTGGTTTATTAAATCATCAGTCAATTGCAGCTGTTACTGATCACATCAATGAAGGGCATGTCTTCGCAGTGAGAGCATGCAATCAACTGGATTTAATCTAACCAGTTGAAGACTTTTAAGGGAAAAGAGAGCGAGCCTTCATTTCTTCTTTGGCTAGCCAGTGAAGCATCTCCTGAGGAGTTCATTGGATACCTTCACTGGAGTTGTCAGTTCGCTGACTGCCCTACGAAATTTGGACTTGTGCATCCCCACAGTTGCATGAGACACTTTTATAAAATATTATATTTACGGTTGTCTCTTGTTGGTTCTCTTTCCCTAGAAAACCCTAAATAATACAGTGTACTTGACACCCTTGTCAGAAACCAGTTGGCCTTTGATGTGTGGGTTCATTTCTGGACTCTCAATTCCTTTGGTCTATATGTCTATCTTTATGCCTGTATTGCACTGTTTTGATTACTGTGACTTTGTAGTAAGTTTTGAAATTGGAAAGTATGCATCCTCAACTTTGTCTTTCTTTTTCCATATTGATTTGGCTATTCAGGGCTCCTGGTGATAACATATGAATTTGAGGATTGGCTTTTCCATCAGAAATACAGATATGGAAAGGCTTTTCTGACAATAGCATTGCCTTCACCAGGGTCACTGGGAAACCTTGCCTGAAGGTTTAAGAAAAAATAGCTGACCATTATTCTAGCTTCTTGCTAAAGTTCAGGAGTTCTATGAGATAACTGAGTGAACCCATCGGGTAAATATTTCTCCACCTACAAGAATGAAATGAAATTTGATGTAACATAGGTATATGCATGTATCTATCTCTATATAATATATGAAACCAGAAACATGTATTTAATGCATGTCTCAGAGCTTATGTACCTCTGTCACCAAAGTCATCAAGGCTGAAAGAGCTAAGAATTTCTCAGATAATTAAAAATCCAGATTCATATTAATGGCAGCCAGCTCCAAAATTGGGAAAGTGAATTAGTATTGAGACTATTACCAAAAAATAGAAATTTTAATAAGACTAAAATGTGAAATGTCCTGTTTACATTTTCCTGCTTTGTGTTTCCTTTTTTAAAAATTACATAATTTTATAGGGATGAACAATCTTAGTCATCAGCCAGCATTTTACAAGTGAGGCCCAGATACGAAAAATAACTCATTTAAGGTTATATGATACTTTGTAATAAAGTAAACACAATCGGATCCAGGCACTTGATCCCATATCAGTGTTCCCTGATTTCTAAAATACTGTTTCAGTCCACATATGAAAAGTGCATTTTTTTTCTTAAACTTGCTTTAAGAAACTTACTTTTGGCCCCAGCCAAAAGCAAAAGTTCATTTATAGTTTTCCAAAGCCTTTATGAGTATTGTCTCTAACATAACGTAGGCAAAATAAGTCAACTTAAGAAATAGTTTTGCTTAATTTATCAGCATGTTGAGGATATCAGAAGATCCTGCAAACTTTAATATCTCACGCATATTGTCAATAAATTCAGTTTCATTTGCTCATTCATTCCACCAACATTTATTTTACCTCTCCTAGGTGAAAGACTTTGTAATAGGCTCTGTGAGAATATTCAAAAGGGAGTATGACACTGTCTGTAATACAACGCCAATATAAATCAATTAGCAATACACATTGTTAAATGTACTATTTCATAGCATAGTGATAAATTGCTTCCTTTATTTGAGCAAAGTGACATGGCCCTTGATGTTAAATAATTCAAATAATATGATTTGTAATGAAAAATGAAACACTGCCCCCTTCCACCCTAGACTCGCTTCTCGACAGTTACTTGTGTACCTTCTAGACTTGTCCCTGCAGACAGACATCCATGGACCTCTCCTTTATAAACAAATGGGGATGGGCATTTATCATTACATACCTATGTCATTATCTTGCATTTTACACTTGGCAGTATACCTTGACAGTCTTTTTTATCAGCACACATAACTCTATTAATTTCCTTCTAACGATGGAGTATTCCATTGAGATGCTATGGTATTAGTTTTTAACCAGTCCCCTATCATGGATATTAAAGTTATTTCCAGGTTTTATTCTTGCATACAGAGCAGAAATGGTTATTCCTTTCCATGCATATCTTTATATGCCTTTTCAGCATATTCGTAGAATAAATTCCTGGAATTAAAATTGCTGGGTCAGAGGGTCTATTAATTTTCTAATTTTGTTAGATGTCATCGAATTACATTCTAAAATAACAATGCAACAAACATGTCTAAGGATGCTGTACTAATTTACACTCCCATTCACAGCATATGAAAGTGTTTATTTCCCATACCCTTGCCAACACCTAACTTTGTCAATGTGAAAGGAAAAAATAGTTTCAGTTTAATTTGTCTTTCTTAATTTTCAATGAGTTTGAGCCCATTTTCATGTTAGTAATCTGTATTGATGTTTATGAGGTCTCTGTCCATTTTCTTTATTATTATTTGTTGCTAAAAATCTCTTAAATATCTTTTTAAAGTAATTTTTCTCTAATGTGTTGCAAATATTTTTTCTCAGTTTGTTATCTGTCCTTGGTATATTTTGTTATACTTATGTTTAAGATACACACACACACATATATAGTCAGATATTAAATGATTTGCCATATGGCTTTGAGGTTCAGGTCTTGCTTTGAAAGGACTTTCTCCACTCCAACATTATAAAACAAATTCTCCCATATTTTCTTCTTGTGATTTTAGGGTTTCATTTTCAAAAATTTAAATGTTCGATTCAGACTTCCACCTCAGGTTAGAATATAAAAGGACATGAAAGACCTTTGTTTCTATGGTAACAACAAGAAAGACCCATGCAAAATAAAAATCATACTTTCCCAAGTCTCAGTCAAAGGAAGACTTAATGGACTGAATTCCAGAGAGAAATGGAATTTCTTCATTGTTGAAGAGAAAGCCAGCTCAGCTTCCATACCTAAGGAAGAGGGGCTGGTCTAGACATACTAGGCTGTCCTAGAAAGAAAGATTTTGCAGGAAGGAGGAGAATCAGCTGAACTTTAGAAATTAGTGCTGTCTGGAGGGATGGATTTGAATCCGGAAGTGTTCCAATTGCAAATACAAAATTGCTTGGTCCAACAACTCTCACATCCCCACTCCTGTCCTCACACTTTGACACAAAAGTGGCAGCAAGGAAGGGGCTAAAAGGCAGAGCAAAATCACCAAGGCCCATGCATTGCCACAGTGCTTGTATTCTAGGGCTCTGGTGATTTAAATTCAAAGTAATAGAAAAATACCTAAAACTGAAGCCCAATTCCCCATCACCTCAAATTTGGGACTATAAAAAAGATGGCAGTACAGGCAGAGCTTGGGAATTTATCTAAGCAGAGGTGATCTTGATCTAAGGAAAGCTTCAGCCCAGACCCAGCTTGAGTTGATTCCAGAAAAAATCTTAATAATCAGCAATCTGTTTTAACTGCCAGACAGAAGAAACAGGCTGACACTCCTAGGGAAATAAAAATTACTGTGCTTCAGTCTTGTTGTCCTTCATATATGTAACTGATATACAATAAAAAATTATGAGACATGGAAAGAAACAGGAAACAATGACCAATAACCAAGAGAAAACATAATTAACAGAAGCAGACCCACAGATAAACCCAGTTATTAGTATTAGCCGACAAGGATTTTAAAGCAATTGTTATAAATATTTTAAAGAATTTACAGGAAAAGAGTTATATAATGAATAAGAGATGGGGTATTCCAGCCGAAAAAGGGGAACTCAAAAAAAAAGGGGGGGAAATGGAAATTCTAGAACTAGAAAAATGCAATGTCTGAAATAAAGAAAGTTACTGGATAACATTAACAGCAGTTTGAATCTTCAAAAGAAAGCATTAGTGAACTTAAAGATAATACAGATTAACTGAGTCAGAAAGTGCAAAACTATTTTCCAAAAAAGCAGTGGAGTGCCAGTGACTTTGAGGGATAATATCAAGTGCTCTAACATATGTAGTTGGAGTCCCAGGGGTGAGAAGAAAGAAAATGATGTAGGAAAAACATTTGAAGAAATAATAGCTGATTTTTTTCTGAATTTAATGAGAAACATCAACCTACACATCCAAGGATCTCCAAAAAACAAACCCAAACATCTAGGGATATCCTAATTAAATTGCAGGAAAACAAAGATAAAGAGAAAATCTTAAAAGCAGCCAGAGAGAAAAGACATGTTACATACAGGGAAACAACAATAATGTGGACTGATTTCTCATCAGAAGCAATGCAAGCCAGAAGATGACAAAATGATAACTTTAAAGTGCTGAAGGAAAATAACCTGTCAACCCAGAATTCCATATCTGGTGAAACTATCTTTCTAAGGCAGCAGTTGGGCAAACCAGATATGAAAGAACAACATCACCAAGGGACAGTCATAATTAGGTATGACAGATGGCTGATTCCAAGGGCATAAAAGATTTCTTGTCCCCAGAATCCCTGATGAGTTATTAGTTCTGATCCTGTGTCCAGACTCATAAGAAGCCATAGTTCCTTTATCTCATGAGTAGTCACTGCCCAGTGCTGATATATTTTCTTGATTCTTCTATTTTATTTTCTTTCCTTCTTTCTTTTTTAATGACAAGACATTGTGGGAAGTAAGAGGAAGTCTCTGTTCTTTGCAACCTGAGAGAGCCAAATGGATATAATTCCTTAGGATAAGAAGATTTCTCATCTAAGTTATTTGGTACATTTCACAAACATTTAATTTTAATGCACAGAGAATGTGGCAAAGGAGAAGAGCACTGGACTCATCACAGGGTCGCCAACCTCTAAGTAGCAGCTTCCTCAAGGCAAATGAGGACTAAATATCTTTCAATTAAAATTATGTAAATTTTCACAAATTCTTTTTCGGAGAGAATGCAAATAGAGAAGGAAATATGTGCTTGTTTGAATTTATTATGTCCCCCAGAAAAGGCCATATTCTTTGATGCAATCTTGTGGGGCAGACATATTGGTGGGGATTAAGTTGGAATGTTTGGATTAGGTTCTTTGCATGGAAATGTGCCCCACCCAACTGTAGGTGATAACTCTGATGAAATATTTCCATGGAGGCATGGCTCCACCCATTCAGGGCGGGCCTTGATCAGTGGAGCCATATAAATGAGCTGACAAACAGAAGGAACTCAGTGCAGCTGTGAGTGATAATTTTGAAGAGGAGCTACAGCCAAGAGGGACACTTTGAAGACAGCACAGGAGCTGCAGATGAGAGACAGTTTGAAGACAGTCATTGAAAGCAGACTCTTGCTTCGGAGAAGCTAAGAGAGGACAAATACCCCAAGTACAACTAACAGTGACATGTTTGAGGAACTGCAGCCTAGAGAGGAATGGCCTGGGAGAAAGCCACTTTGTAATCAGAACTTTGGAGCAGACGCCAGCCACATGCCTTCCCAGATAACAGAGGTTTTCCAGACACCATTGGCCATCCTGCAATGAAGGTACCTGATTGCTGATGTGTTACCTTGGACACTTTATGGCCTTAAGACTGTAACTGTGTAACCAAATAAACCCCCTTTTATAAAAGCCAATCCATCTCTGGTGTTTTGCATTCCGGCAGCATTAGCAAACTAGAACAAAATACTACCCATTTGTTTATTTTTAAACAACAACAACAAAGACAACAGACTGTTGGCTTTCATGAGACAGTCATAATTTTCAATGTAGAATGTAGACAGGTGTCCTGGTGGGAAGTCTACATATAGGAATAGAGAGGAAGGAGCATGGATTTCTCACTGTTTTGTGTGTTCTAAACCAAAGTAATTTTATGAGTCTTATAAATTACCATAATTATAATAAACTGGTCCCATAATGGTTATCTTTTATCTGTGCAATTTATCTACAATTTATATTCAACAAATAGCAGTTTAGCTATTACTGGTAACACTTATTGTAGGAAAAGTTATACACCAGCCACTCTGTAGTGCTGGAATGTCACATTATCTTTAGGGCAGTAGTTGATAAAAATGTGGTTTGGCGTCTAACCTCTACCAAGAGCTGGTTCAAAATGGACATCCTTCCCTTGCTTCTTAAACCTTCATTTGACTTTGCAGGGCTCCTGTGTGGCAACTTACTAAGGAAGGTAGCAGGATTAATAAAATTTGATATTCACATGCTACCATTACAGTAAGGCCTGATTTTACACAAAATCATTGCAGACAAATTCAGAGGTAATGTGATTGGCAATCAAAAAAAAAAAAAAATAAGGCAGGGAGAGAGAAAATTAAGGTTTTTAAAAATTATTTCTACGATTAATTTTGTTTATTGTGACTAGAGTGTTTACCTTATTTATTTAAAAAGTGTGACAGATATGTTTGTATAAGAAATACTTATTAAATAATGGAGTTTGCAATCATGTGTGATTTTCAACTTACACCAAGGGTCTTGGGATGTATTGCTCACATAAAACAAGATCCTACTTGTTCTTTTTTTTTTTTTTTTGGTACTCTTGAGTGTACCAAAAGATTCTAGTTCAGAATTCTTCTGAAAAGCCTGACTTGTTCATGTGTGTTAATGTTGCAACTCTCCCTGAATGTCTTGTTATTAGTGTATGATCACTTTAGGTTGTCATTGTATCCGGAAGGTTTGGGCAACAAAAAATAGAATCTTTGACTCCAATGACTTGAACCTAAGGACATTTATCATCCCACATAATAAAAAGTCCAAAGTCATGGTAGATTGACATCTTGTGATCAGGGATCGGGGTCTGCTCTTTTAAGTCTACTTTGACCCTTCCTCCACTTGTGTCAGTTTTGTCCTTAGGCTAGCACCGTTCCAGATTACCAGATGGATAAAGCAATTCCAGGCATTGCATTCAGACAAAGCAACGTCCAAAATAGCTTTTGTCCCTTGCCTGTGCCTGAACCAATCACCAACAAGAACTGGACATATTTAGACCAACTGGAACCAGGGATGGGCCAGCATCTCCTAACACACTTGGCTGTGTAGAGGAGCGTATACTCATCAGTAAAATCTAGGCTCTGTTAGGAAGCAGGAATGGAGAATTCATGTTAGGCAGCTTATTGTATTCATCCCAAGTTATATAACCACAAATTCCAGCTTGTTTATTTTCACACTATTGATATAGTTTTTTGTGGTTGTTTTGTTAAGTCTATAAGGTGTAGAGATGCATGTTGTGCTGGTTTGTATACATTATGTCCCCCAGAAAAAGCCATATTCTTTAATGCAATCTTGTGGGGGCAGACATATTAGTGTTGATTAGGTTGGAACCTTCTGATTGAGTGTTTCCATGGAGATGTAACCCCCCCAACTATGAGTGACACCTTTGATTATGGTGTGACCTCTTGACTGAATGTTTCCATGGAAATGTGGCCCTGCCCATTCAGGGTGGGTCTTTATTAACTCACTGGAGTCCTATAAAAAGAGCTCACAAACAGAGGGACCTCAGAGCAACTGAGAGCAACATTTTGAAGAGGAGCTGCAGCTAAGAGAGGACAAAATGCCCCAAGAGCAACATTTTGGAGAACACCATTTTGAAATGCAACCTGGGAGAAAGTGGACACCAGCCACGTGCCTTCCGAGGTAACAGGTTTTCCGGATGCCAGTGGCCATCCTTCAGTGAAAGTACCCTGTTGTTGATGCCTTACCTTGGACACTTTATGGCCTTAAGACTATAACTTTGTAACCAAATAAACCACCTTTATAAAAGCCAGTCCCTGGTGTTTTGCAAAACAGCAGCATTAGCAAACTGGAACATATATGTTCATGAAAAAATTTTTGGACTATAATTTTCTCATAACTAACCTTTGAAGACATGTGAGCATAGGGAACCAAAAATAAATTATCCACATCCCATTGCCAGAGCAGATAAATTCATAATCCTCATCACCACCAATGATATCCCCATACTTGCATCTGAAATCGATCCTTGTTGTTACCAGAGTTTTTCCTACAGAAGAGGAGAAACAAGTCAGTTACATGAGGTATGGGGTTTTCTGTTCTGCTGAAGTGGGCTGTCCTCCAAAAAGTTTGAGAATCTCTGATTTGGATGGGAATTCCCTGTTAGCTTTTCTTCCCTCTTCACCTTGATGAAGAGAACAGATAGCATCTCTCTCTTAGCGTCTGTACATGCTCACCTCACTCTTCTCCTTATCCACTTCTTCTATCAGAAATAGCAGAAACAAGATCACTTTATTCAGCTAACCCTCTTGCACATTTTTTTTTTTTCCAAAGGAAAAAGATCAAGGCTCAGGAACTAAAAATACAACTGTTCTGGCTAGAGTAATTCCAGGCTAATTACTACTATCATTGGACCTTAAATTAAAATATTGGCAATTAAACTATTCTGCAAAGCTCAGGCCCTCATCACATCTTACTTAGATTACTCCATCTGCTTCTTACTTGATCTGTCTGACCTCTGCAATTCATCTTGCACACTGTTCCAGAGGGATCTTTCAAAAACGCAAATCTGATCATGTCACTTTCCTGCCTGTAATCCTTAAAATGATTTCTGCAAGACACGTGCCCATAAGTGTCCTGGCCTCTGCCTGTCTTCCCATCTCATCTCTGGCTCCAGTTCCCAGCAAAATTTCACTGGACACTGCATCTTCCAGCACCATTCTTGCTCTGTCTTAAACGTACGTGTGCATCCTGGCTGCCAACATTTGTTCACATGATTCCCTCTGTCTGGGAATGTTCTTTTTCCTTCATTCTTCTGTTAAATTCCCATTTTTCCTTCAAAATTCAATCTATATACCACATTCTCTTTTAAAATCTGCCTTTACTAGGAAAAGTTAATTGCCTCTCTCAGATACAATATTAGTAGTGTTTAATAGTGTGGGCTTCAAAGCCAAACTACCCAGGTACAAATTCAGGGCCCACCACTTACTGACTGTGTGGTCTTGTCAAGAAATATGCAGGGCTTGAGATGTTACCCAAGCTCTCATATTAGCCTGTTACTGTCTCACAGATGCTAGCAGAAGACATGAGACTTCTGGGTCAGAGACAAGGGACTTTGTTACTGATGACAAAAGCAGCAGATAGAGCATCGTGTTTGTTGTGTTGGCTCCCACGTCCCTCCAAGTCTAAAGGTGGTGACGAGGGGCTCATCATTAACACCTGCATGGGTGGGGGGTTGCATTACAGGAGAGGAACACTGAGCTTGGGGGAATCACCACTTTTAACACCGAGGAAGTGTTGCAGTTTGCTAATGCCGCTGGGATGCAAAACACCAGAAATGGATTGGCTTTTATAAAGGGGGGTTTATTTGGTTACACAGTTACAGTCTTAAGACCATAAAGTGTCCAAGGTAACACATCAGCAATTGGGCACCTTCACTGGAGGGTGGTCAATGGTGCTGGAAAACCTGTTAGCTGGGAAGGCACGTGGCTGGCATCTGCTCCAAGTTTTGGTTTCATAATGGCTTTCTCCCAGGATTTTCCTCCCTTGGCCTCAGCTTCTCTTCAGAATGTCGCTCTCAGTTGCTCTGGGGGCGTTTGTCCTCTCTTAGCTTCTCCAGAGCAAAAGTCTGCTTTCAAAGGCCATCTCCAAAATGTCTCTGTAAAATGTGGTTCCTCTCTCGGCTCCTGTGCATTCTTCAGACTGTCCCTCTTGGGTGTAGCAAGCTCGCTCCTTCTGTCTGAGCTTATATAGTGCTCTAGTAAACTAATCAAGGCCCATGCTGAGTGGGTGGGCCAATACCTCCATGGAAACTATCCAGTCAGAGTCATTACCCACAGTTGGGAGGGGCCCACACAAGATTACATCAAAGATAATGGCGTTTTGGGGGACGTAATATATTCAAACCGGCATAGGAAGCAATCCTGCTCTTTGTCTGGAGGAGATACTACCTTATCCCTCAAGGTTGCTTGTTGCAAACATGACTTTGAGAAACAGCCCAGGTAAGGGGCAGTCAGGGCCTTGTGTTCTAGGTGTACCCAGCAAGAATGTCCAGAAATGCTCAGGGCCCATGGGGGGGTTGCCTCCCCCAACAGCCTGTAGCACATTACTTAACCCCTCAGTACCTCAGTTTCCTTGTCTCTCAAGTTTGGATAATCGTAGTATCTGCACCAAGCTGTAGGGGCTAAATGAGTTAATATATGTTGAGCTCTTAGACCAGTTTGTGGCCCCAAATAATTGATCAATAGTTGCTAGTTATCATTATTAATCCTTCAATCTGCCCCCTTTGGACATTCCACGTAGCACATCTCATGCTACGTATTTGTTGACACCTTTTTCTGTCCTACTTATCTAAGAGCTTCTTGAGACATACTCATCTTTGGATCCCAGTTGTTGGTACAGGTAGGCAATTATTTTATTTGTTGAATGAAAGCATGAGTCATCTTTTGTATATCAAATAGCATGATCTAAGTTGAATCTCCTTTCTATGCTTATCAAATTTGATGACTCCAAACTCTTCAGTCCTTTGGGAAAAAAATAGTCATTCTCTTTTATAAACTGGGTAGTGGTTGTGCCACCAATACCAGACGTTCTTCCCACTGAAGAAAATCATCTATTCTCATCTGTTTCCATTTCTGTGAAATGGGAATGATCATAGTGTCTACGTGATAGTGACAGGAGTGGTGAGTTAATGTATATAAAATGCTTAGAACAGCACTGAGCACATATTAAGTCTATGTTAGCTATTTATTCCCCATTAGATCCCATATCCTCTGATGTTCATTAAGTTATGAGAATTAATTGCTGGAAGTATTTCAGTCACTTGTGATGCAGAAGAGAAAAAGCAAATGCAGTTTCTACTGTTATTGCTTTAATTCAGGAGGGGACAGGAGACAGATGCCAATTCCTATCTAGAAAATAATCCAGGTCAAAACATGGCAGCCATCCTCGTGGCACTTGCTGACTCTGATGGGATCCCTCTGTCCAGTTCTCTAGCTCACACTCGATAAATCTCTGAGGAATGAATAAATAAAGGAATGCATGAATAAATTAATGAAGAATAAAAAAAGTTCTTTTAACTGTTTAGTAAGGTCATTGTTTCACATTTCTGGTAGGAAAATCAGTACCGAGTTTTTTTGTTGTTTTTTTTTTTCTGGAGGAAGCCAAGCTATAGGTGAATGACTGAACTGTAATTATTACACTGTCAAATTCTTTTAGATGAGTTTCCTAAAATTATCGACCTATAGCCTAGTGCCTCGACTCTGCAGCCCTTGCTGAAAAAGCTTCCCTGGAAGTTGGCACCAGGCACTGACTATTTTGTTAGCTAGAAAACGCTGCCTTTTAATTGCTGTGTGCTATACTGGTCTCAGGTGTGTAATAAATAGCCAAAGGCCTCTCCACCTAGAAATGTTACAATGGAGAAAAGCTTACAGTCCTGCAGGTGAGACAGGATTGACTACAGATCTGTGCTTTCCTTGGATTCCTCGACAAGACTTGTGTTGTTTCTTCCACCACAGTCTGCCAAGAACTGGGGATTTAACCCACAGCCGCTGCCAGTCAGCATTTGCTCAACGTGGATGACATACCCCTCCCTGCCTGCTTCTCCAAGGGGAGAACAAGAGAATAGAAAGATGAAATAGGCAGGAAGGGCAGCTCAACAAATACAATAGAACATTCAAGGGTGTATATTCCAGTCCCAGTTTAACCCACCTGTCTTGACAAATATATATATTTACATGTATATATATTTTTTTAAAATGTATATATATTTTTTCATGTATGTATTTTACATGTATATAAGCACACACACACACATATACACATGTAAAAATATACACATTTAAAAATATATAACCAGCTACCTACCTTAAACAATCATAGACTATTCTATCCACAAAGGACTTTATTATTTTGCAGATCAAGAGACTAATATGTCCCAAATCACATGTCTCATTAAAAGCAGACCCAGAATTCACTCCTGGAGGTTGTGACTCCCTAAAGGACTTGCCACGACGCACCATAGTTTCTCTTCTGTGTCCTTCAATATTAACTCTTAAATAAAATCGTTTGTAACCTAAATAGTTGTTCTAAGAACCCAAGCTCATTTTGCCAAAAAACTATAGTATCCAATAAGGACTACTACGAAATACTTAGGAACGTTCATGAGTTAAGACAAAGAAATGAGAAGCACATCGCTAGAAACTCGTTGTCAAGCTGCTGTGGCAAACACCACACAATGGTTGGCTTAAACAACGAACATTTATTAGCTCTCGGTTTCAGAAGCTTGAAGTCCAAAATCAAGCGTCAGCAACACCATGCTTTCTGCTCAAAATTCGTAGTGTTCTGATGCTGGTTTGCAAAATCTTTGGGGTTCCCTGGCTTGCATCTGGTTCCCATCACATGGTGATATCTCTCTCTCTCTCTCTCTCTCCCTTTCTCTCTCTCTCTCTCTCTCTCTCTCTCTCTCCCCCACCCCTCCCCAACTCCCGCCCCTTGGGTCTGCTCTTCCAATTTCCATTGAATTCCCAGTTTCTTCTGTTTATACAGGACTCCAATAACATGGAGTAAGGTTCACCCTGTTTCAGTTCGGCCTCACCCTCACTAAAAATAACATCTTCAAGAAGTCCTATTTATAAATGGGTTCACACCCACAAGAATGTGGATTAAGATTAAGAACATATCTTTTGAGGGGTAATGATTCAACCTACCAAACTCACTGAGTCCCTTATCCTCTTCTCGGGCACACAGGAAAACTACATTTACAAACATCCCATGCATTTAGTTGGGGACCACGGCACTAAGTTTGGGACAATGGAATATGCACAGAAGTGACATCCTCCACCACCAGGCTGGACCTTAAAACATCCTGCACAATCTTCCACCACCTCTCTCTTCTTTGTGTGGCAGAAGCAAAGGTCTCTGAGAACCACATACAGAGTTAGAACTCACAATCCTAAAAATACAGACCCTGTCCTTTATTCATTCTAGAACCACATAAGCCAATTAATTAGCATAGTCATGCTTATACTCAAGAGAAATGGCAAGAACTAATAATCCTGAAATTATTTTGCAAATGTTAAATGTTATTTTTTAAAGTAATCAGCAAAACTGTAAAGTTTATAAAGAATGCTTTCTGGCTACAAAGGCAAAATACATTCAGTATATAACATTTGGAAAGCAGAAAAGCCAAAGGAGGAAAGTAAGATGCCCTCCATTATCCCAGGGTTGCTTTTAAAATTTTGGTGTACATTCTTTTGGTGCTTTTTTTCATGCATTTGTATTATAACAAAACACAATCACATTGTATAAATGGTATTGTATCTTTATTTTCTCATTTACCAAAAAAACAGGTATGTAGGCTTGAATGGTACTCTGGGTATATTTTAGGAAATACCTTACAGGATGCAGACTGATTTGCTGTATCAGTATTGTATTTTATTCTATCCCGGGCCCACGTCTTGTATACGTAAATAAAAATATACAAAAGTTAGAAAGAATTCATATCTACTTAGCAAATGCCATGATATTAGAGACTTTCTTTTTCCCACTTTGTTAACTCCAGAGTTTAGAACAATAAGCTTTCACTAAATATTTGTTGTTTAAATAAATGAATAAACAAAGCACATGACATCTCCTAATTGGATTAGATCCACTGTGTAGTCAATGTGAGATAAAAATCAGTGTCTGATAGGTGCTTTCATGAGCATCAGGTTTCTGGGATCATTGCTTATTGCATTTTACTTTCTTTATTCCTTTATTTATATGTCAAACTTTCCTAATAGCAACAGCAATCAAACCCTTCTATTCCATAAGGACCTAAGGCCCCAGAAGAGAAGTGAGGTTTCCCAAGGGCAAAACACAATTCATTCCTATTGCTACAGTATCATGTCCCTGTAAATTCACCACACTAAGTTACATTGTTACATTTGTCAAGAAAATGATTGAGTGCATTTTTCAGTGCTGAAACCTGGATGTTATGGTGGAGAACTATTCTATTACAAATTTGCAATCGTCAATGTTGTGGCTAAATTACTGCCTTCCACAGGGGCCATGGAATCACTGTCAAAGCATTTATGGCCAACAGTGTCACCAACCCCTGATACCCTAAAATCATGAAGGACACTGAAAACAGAGTCTCAGACAAGCTCTTTAGTTCCTCCTGTAAGTCCAGACAAGACCTTCATTACTTAATTTACTAACAGTTCCTGCCTCTCTAGGGCTTTGAGAGATGTCAAAGCAACCTTAGAGACAAGTCTCAATGACCAGGTGATTTCAGATGTCACCTGTTTGAGCCACATCGAAAGTGTTACTCTGAAAGGTATGTCAGTTGTACTTGAACTTTGAGGACACCTGGGAAAACATCTTTGGTAAACTGGCTTCCTGAACACCGTATCCCACAAAGGGTGTTTCAATTCCTTAGCACGCATCCAGGCCATGACCGAAATGACCAACAGACTTGCTTGGCTCCCACCCAAACCTTCTAGTGTGCCCTCCTGTACTACAAGGGCCATCTCAATGCTAGGTGGTATCTGCTATTTCCTTCCTTGGAAAATTAGCTTCACAGCATAAACTTAATGGTGGTAATCCATAAGGAAGGATGGAGGGACATTATTTAGAAGGGAAATACATCAGTTCCCATGTCAGCTGTGTAATCCCCACAACATCCATCTCTGTAGCACTAAGTAGCCATCCCAGTGCCCTGAATAGAGAGGGCCTTAATTCAAAGTGAGTTCAGTGGAACTAAGAGAAAAATCCATCGATTGACATTCCATCAGTGCTGGCACTTTTTTATTTTAAATAATTGTAGTCCACTACTACAGCCCTGAAGAAGCACAAAGAAATAAGGAAAATAGTAATTACTCTCCTATCCAACTGGGTCAAAAATGAGGTGTTCCTAGTAATTACACATGGAGCTAACTGATACTTAGATATCGTGTTCTATATGGTTTGCTAATTTGCAATAATTAGAGCATAGATAGTCCTGGTTTGAGTGAACACACAGCTAGCGATGCAGGTGCAGGAGACGATAGCAGCAGCGGTTGGACAGAGAGCAGTTTCAGCAGGTGGAGACGCAACCAACCCCTGAACTTTTCTGTGCCTCAGTTTCTTCACTCATAAAATCAGATGGTTCAATCTGATCATCGCTGGGCTGTCAGGTTCTGAAATTTTTTGAGGAACCTAAACACAGGAACACATTTGACATAAACATTCAAAGACTGGGAAACACAGAGGGAAAGTCTATCATTTCTACCACATGGCAGCAAAAACATCCTTACATTCACATCACGATTTGGCATAAATAGTTGACATTGATGAAATACTCGAAAATAATGAATGAATTCCAGTATCATAAAAAAATGGAATAACATTTGAAAATTCATTATGGTCTGCTCCTCTACAAAAATAATGGAATAAAAATTTCCATCTGAACATCTCAGTGAGAGAGTTGCAGGTGACAGTTACTCTCATTGGAAGCGTGTGGTATATGACAGGTTGTATGTGAATGGTACACAATGTAGAACCACCCCTGTGCTCTCTGCCTGACGCCTGGCTTCCCGG
The DNA here is from genome assembly GCF_015220235.1 of Choloepus didactylus. Classification (NCBI taxonomy): domain Eukaryota; kingdom Metazoa; phylum Chordata; class Mammalia; order Pilosa; family Megalonychidae; genus Choloepus; species Choloepus didactylus. The sequence continues at coordinate 136,919,412 of NC_051314.1, forward strand.
GTGATCCCCCAAGCTGCTGTTGAGTCACTATGGTCACATGGAGTCTTCATCTTTACAAAGCAAAGCTAGGGCTGTAAAACAGATCGAGTGCTATCCCTAAAAATTACCCAGGAAAAAGAAAGAGCCAGCTCAAAGGTGTGCTCTGTATTTTGGAGGATCCTGGTAGAAAGGTAAATGCGCTTATCTAGGGCCTCTGGAGAACTGGATCCAACCCCTCAACAAATAACTTATTTGCATCTCTTAGGAGCCAGACCCAGGAAAAACTCTGTCCTCAAAGGCTTCACAGTTCAGAATGTGAGACTGACATGTAAACAAACAAAAGCCCCATATACGTGTTAATGAGAAGTAGGTAGAGGATGCTCTGGTGGCTGGTGGAGAAGGGACCACCAAGTAGAGAAGGATAAATAGAAGTGTGTATGTGTGTGTATGTGAGTGTGTGTGTGTGTGTCGGGGCTTGGGGGAGGTGTTAAGGGTTGCTCATCTGGAATAGTCTTCCAAGTAGAAAGTGACTATATGCGCAGAATGCAGAAATCCAGAGGGGAGACAGAATATCCCATTAACTCATGCACAACTTTGGGCAAATTTTGCCACACCCCTGGGCCTCAATTTCCACATCTGGATGATTACTCCTAGGTATGAATTTGTGAAAAATGCTGATACATTTTACGCATGGCCCTCTCGCTAATAATTAATTCATTAAAATAATTTTTCTCTCTCATTCAGGGTACAATAATTCATAATATTGACTTTTAAAATTAAAAGTAGAATTAGCACAAGGGAGACGTAGCAGAGGGGGTTGGGGATGAACTGCCTATGGAAAACAATAAGCCATTCTGAAGTAATTCATGAGTATAAAACCCATTGCTTATATAATAAAATTGCATTTTTAAAACTTGTTGAATTTTAGAGAACCAGGGCATCTGCAATATAATCAGCCAAAATGTTGGTGGAGTGACTTTGGCAAAAAGTATGACGAAAATTCCAAGGGCATTCTGATACAAATTTGGAAATTTTATATAGTGGGTTATCTGTTGGGAGTGGATTGCATTGTGCTTCAATACTTTGGAAGATGTAGCCTTGACTTGCAAAACAAAAAAACAAAGTCTCCTTGAAAATGAAACAGGGAGGCAGCTAAAGAGAGAAAGTGTTGAAAGCTGCTAACGTGGAAGCTGCGGGGTGGGGCTCCAGGTCGGGGAGAGAGGGGCAGATTTGTCCCTTTTCTCTCGATTATTCCTCAGTGCCTCGTTTGCACATTTCCATCACCTATATCCAACCCCCACCCCAACCCCTTCCCAAACCTTTTCATGGGATTCAGAAGTAAAGACTAACAGAGAAAAGAGTGGGGAAGGGAGAGAATGAGATGAAAAAGGAGAACAAAGAGGAAGTGTAGTAAAGGAGGGCTGGGTGGAAAGGGCACTTTAGCAGAGGAAAGGGAAGGTGAAGACAAGTACTAGAAAACCAAAAGAGGGCAAACAAGACTACAAGTGATGTGGCTTTTTTTGACAGATGTTTTTGCTTAAACACTGAGCAAAGGATATGAGCGTCAGGGACAGAGGACAGGCGGGAGCATGGAGGGCTGGCTGCTCCCCGGATCTCCCCCTCTGAGCTTGGGGACCCCTCTCTTTCCAGAGAACACAGTTGTCCCAGCTACAGGACTCGAGGCGCCTTTCTGCCAAAGGCACGCGTTGATCGCCAGCGTACAATAGCTGAAAACGTCACTCAGCCGGGTCTCTTGAGAATGCATGCAATTCTCTACTCAGTTATAAATAGAAAACCATTTCTGTTTCACCTGAGCTTTCCAGAGGAGTGTAGAAGAGGGTTTAATATTCACTCAGTATACAATCCTCATGTTCCTGCTTCTTCAAACAACATTACAAAGTCTTTATCAGAACCCTCCTCCTTTGTAATGTGAGTTAAACCTTCTTTCCTCTCTTCACTTAACCTTGGCCTGTTGCAAACTTGTTTAGCAAAAGTATAAGTTTTGATGAGTGAATGAAAAGTTTTGAACTCTTGGATGTGCATCCAGTGACTTCCTGATCTTTATTTCGAAGGTGTTTCCTTGCCTGAAACTCTTCACCTAGAACCTAAGGAAGCAGGAAATACTATGGATTTAGAGCATTTTCTTCCCCTAAGATCAGATTCTTACCCTTGATCCCCTAGGAAGAAATTTCGTACATATTCTCATCATTATCCCATAGAGCAAAAAGTTTTCCAGAACAAGCTTAGTGCAATCAAATAGCCTTTCATCTATGATTATTTATCACCTTAATATATTTAGTCTTTATTCTTTCAAGGAATTTTTATCATTTACTCCATCTATGACTCTGACTTCCTTACCGAAGATTAGCATAGATTTCTTTAACAAAATGATTCAGATATCCAAAAAAGTATTTAGAATAATACAATGAACACCCATGAGTTCATCACTGAATTTAAGAACTAAAATGTTTTAAAAATACAACCGAGTTTGGTGTTTTTCATTCCCTTGAATACTTTTTAAAGTGTATTTATATGTGTGTCTATGTGTGTGTAAATACATATATATATGTACATATATATTCCTTAAGATGATGATTAAGCTGGTAACAAAAATACATAAAGAGCAGCTATAATATAATAAAATAGGAATTTATTTCTGCTACAAAAGTTTTTTTAGGTGCCTTCCTATTTTTTTTTTTATTTTTTATTTTTTTTTTGCTTGATACCCTACTTTGACATTATCTTTGTATGGTTGTAGATGGATCTGCTGGAAGATGCGATTAAAAAAAGTGGAATCCAGGGCAAGCAGCTTGCCTGAAGTTTTTCACTTCTCTGGCCTTATCTTGGTCACGTCAATACCCCCAGACACAAGGGAGATCAAGAAGAAGAGAAAGCACTGTGGGTGACAACTCGCAGTTTGCCAGAATGAACAGTATTATACCACATGCTTTAAAACTTCATTTACATTGTATCATACTGTCGATAGCTGTAGAATGCTGAATAATGGCCATCCAGAGATACTGGATCCTATTCTCCAGAATAGGTGTTGTCTTAAAGGGAAAATGATTTTTTTTGCAGGTGTGATATTAAGGGTCTTGAGTTGGGGGACTAACTTGGCTCACCTTGGTGGTATCTAAATGCAATCACATATATCCTTGTAAGAGGGAAGCAGAGGGAGATTCGACAGCCTCAGAAGAGAAGGCAATGTGACGATGGAGGCAGAGATTGGAGTGACGTGGCCCCAAGTCAAAGAATGCTGGAAGCCCCCAGAAACTGGCAGGGCAGGGAACTGATTCTCCCCTAGAGGCTCCTGAGGGAGAGCAGCCCTGCAGACTTGGATTTTGGCTCAGTGAAACTAATTTAGGACTTCTGGTGTCCAGAACTGTGAGAGAATACATTTCTTTATTTTAAAACACCAAGTTGATGGTATTTGTTATAGCAGCCATGGGAAACATATGCAGTAGCTTTCTGCAGTTTGCTTGTTCAACATTATGATTTTGAGACCCTTCCATATTGATACATGTAGTTATATAATTCATTCGCTTTCTTCTATCTATAACATGTTGATCAACTTTTAGGTCATTTCTAGTTTCTTGCTATTTAAAAAAAAACTGCTGATATGAAAATTCTTCATCAATTACTAGCAGAGTGACTTTGGGCAAATTACTTAACCTCTCTTTTCTCGGTGTCACATAAGGAGGTGTAAAATGGGGATAATAATTGTATCTACCTCACAGGGCTGTCATGAGGATTCAATGAGTTAACATATATTAAAGCATTTGAAACAGGAATTTGCACGTAAGAAAGCTCTATGCAAGTGTTAGCAATTACTATGATTGCCATTATTATATTTGAAGATGAAGTTAATCTGTATATCCAGCGTAAGAGGTGCATAAGTTATCATTTTTTTATGATGGGTGTGCCAGTTTGTATGCATTATGTCCCCCAAAATGCCATGTTCTTTGAGGCATCTTGTGGGGGCAGATGTATTTAGTGTTGATTAGATTGGAATCTTTTGATTGAGTGTTTCCATGGATATGTGACTCAATCAACTGTGAGTGAAATGTTTGATTGGATAATTTCCATGGAGGTGCTATCCCACCCATTCATGGTGGGTATTAATTGGATCACTGGAGTACTTTAAAAAGGGCCACACAGGCCCAGACGCTTGCTACAGCCAAGAGGGACACTTTGAAGAATGTACAGGAGCTGAGAGAGGAGCTGCAGTTTACAAAGATATTTTGGAGACAGTCTTTGAAAAGCAGACTTTTGCTCTGGAGAAGCTAAGAGAGGGCAAACACCCCAAAAGCAACTGAGAGTGACATTTTGGAGAGAAGCTGCAGCCTAGAGAGGAGTGTCCTGGGAGAAGCCATTTTGAAACCAGAGCTCTGGAGCATACACCAGCCATGTGCCTTCCCAGCTAACAGAGGTTTTCTGGATGCCATTGGCCATCCTCCAGTGAAGGTACCCGATTGTTGATCCCTTACCTTGGACACTTTATGGCCTTAAGACTGTAACTGTGTAACCAAATAAACCCCCTTTATAAAAGCCAATCCATTTCTGATGTTTTGCAAATGGCAGCATTAGCAAACCAGAACAATGGGCCATGTTTAAATTGAGGGACACCATCCTTTTTCTCTGGCTCTGTTTTCCTTGTGGCCAAATATGGAAGACCTCCCGGGCCCCTTGCTTGTTAAGTCTTTTGGGCCACTTCTCAGTCCCAGACCAGTTTTTTGTGAATGGCCTGTCTTCTTTATCGCCAAAGGACTCAACAACCTAGCTGGCTCCCCCTCCCTTTCCAGAACACCCACTGCTATTGGGGTTATTTTCTCCCCAAGTCAAGTCCCCTGTTCTTTGCTGCTGTAAAGGCTAACACTCAGAAACTTGCTGTCTTAAGTCTCTTCTGCTCGTCTCTATAGAGAAAGAGATGTGGGTGGTTGAAATATCAAATGTAGGGCAGCTACAGAAGTTCCAAAACTTCACAAAATTATCTAGGTCTGTATTCATCGTTTCAAGGAATACACTTGAACTTGCTCTATTTATTTCATTTTTTAAAAATTCTGGGTGTGAACCACTATGTTGAGTTCACAATGCCACAAATGGTTCTGATCCTACAGTTTGAAAGTGCTGGTCCAACGGCTCCTGATTCTCTTAAATGACACCTGATGCTGTTGTGTTCTCCTAATTCCTTTGTGTTCAAGGGTAGATGTAGTTATTGAAACTGCCTCCTTGGTGCCATTACTCTAAGTACATCGTTCTCCAAACTCTAGGCTTAAAGAAACTCTTTGGCAGATGGTGGGAAGCAGAGGGCCACCCAAGCAAGCATCCTCTAGGCTCACATGGGTAATGAACCGCAGACCCCTTAATTCTTAAGTCAATGGGACCACTGCCTCAAAGATGAATAGTAATCTCAGTGTACCTCTTCATACCAAGGTCAGGACTCTGGATGACATCTGACTGAGGCTAAAGAAGAAGTCCACCATCACTGAACTATGCCTTATCCTGGTGAAGCTCTTTTGGCGTTTTGGTGCCATGCTCCATCCTGGAAAATTAACCAGCCCAGAAAAGCACATGTGTAACAAATGCCCCTAAATCCAACTAATTCAGTGCTTAGTGCCCTATTAGAGATGTGTCTCAGAATCCCATGCCTGAACATTTCTCAGCAGTCACATGTTGGAGGCATTTCTTCAGAGTTCAAGGGTGTCAAAGGAGCCAAAGGTTGTTAATGAGGTCCCCTTCTCCCCCCAGAAACAGTATGGTCTGCCTCACATAGTGCTGAAGATCTGTTACCCAGTCCATCGGTTACTCTTGCTACGGTTAGACACCCAAAGGCCTTCTTGGTACTGCCAGCTGTTGCTGCAGCTGCAGGCAGATGTGCCTGTTTTGATGGTCCACACACAGAAAGCTTGTTCACTGCCACTGACAAAGCCTGGGTCAATCTCTTCAAAGTCTGGCTTCCTAGGAAAAAAAAAAAAAAACTGCACATGCTTCAGCTTTACTAAGCGGGGGAGTTAGTTACTGGGAAAAGGCAACTTCTCAGATTAAGCCAGGAACAGTACAGTCAAGCTGGTCTTGAAACTGTTTTAAAAATAGCCTGGAGTGTTTTATACCTTTATAAACAGAAATGAAACTGGGTGTAAAGAACTACCAAGACCAGATGGCACAGAGGCTCGGATCATCTTTTTAGAAACTGTGAAAGAGGAACAGTAGAGAGAATCCCTCTCCAGGGAGTAAGTACAGCTGCTGATGAGCGTTGGGGCTTTCCCTGAGCCTTGCAAACACTGTCTAGTCCTGGAGCACCTGTGGGGAGTAAGGAATGAAAATACCCATTCTCTGGATTGTTAAGCACTTAATATGGTCGTGGCAGTTGTGGTCCTGCTGCAGCAACATAGGGCTTTAAACACAATTCTACTTCCTAGCTCAAGTATTTCTTGGAATGTGCAACACCACACAATATGAATGACCTACATTTTCTTGAGTGTTTATCCTAGGCACCATTCCAAGAGTGTCACTTGCATTAATTCATTTAGTCCTTCTGAGATGGATCCATTTTACAAATAAAAGAATGTAAATTGAGACCGAGAGAAGTTAAGTTATGTTTCCAGTTCATGCAGCTATTCACTAGAGTTTGGATTCAGGTCCTTTGACTCCAGAACCTGGGCATTTAGCCATCATTTCCTTTGCCAAGTTGACCAGTATTAAA